>NC_041227.1:71012248-71072786 GCF_002837175.3 Physeter macrocephalus | reverse complement strand
TTTTGTTTGTTTTTGTTTTTGTGGTACGCGGGCCTCTCACTGCTGTAGCCTCTCCCGTTGCGGAGCACAGGCTCCGGACGCGCAGGCTCCGCGGCCATGGCTCACGGGCCCAGCCACTCCGCGGCATGTGGGATCTTCCGGGACCGGGGCACAAACCCGTGTCCCCTGCATCAGCAGGCGGCAGGCGGATTCTCAACCACTGTGCCACCAGGGAAGCCCAAGATACAAGTTTTTAAGAGACAGAGAGGAAGTCGGTGGAGGAATTGAGGAGCATAGATTTAAAAAGGATCATGCGTTTCCCCCTGATTTTTCCTCCAGTAGAATATGACTAATAACATCATTCCTTGTGGGGCAGGGAAAGATGGTGGTGAGCTGGGATTTAGAAGAAACTGACAATCTGGCCTTTGGTAAGTCACTGCTTTCTGGCCTTTGTTAGATCATTTGTAAAATGGGTTTGCCATTAGATTAACTCAGATATTGTGTTTAAAAGCTTTTTGAGGAATAGAAGGCATACTGTGAAATAAGGTGACAATATTATGCTGCCAGTCCTGCAATTCACAGCATGTTTAAAATATGTTTTTGAAAGCAACATTTTTATATTTACATACAATTGATGCTGAAGCATGTACCCCCTAGAGATGGAAGTTGCTGGGTGGTTAGGGAGAGTCACACATCCTGGAAGTATCTCTCATGTTTCTCCTCATGCCTTCTGTATCTCTCCTTTGAGAAGAGCTCAACTTTTGCAGTGGTTTTCTGGCCACAGTGCTTTTATTACACACCACTCTATTACTGTCATAAAAGAGAAATCTGAAGGGCCTCATGGGAAGAATACTTACCATGGACTCATGGAGTTGGGACGAATTGATTGAAACCTAGAACAGATAAAACTTGACCTAACACTCAGTTTTCCAGTCTGTGATCTGGGGCTGATAACGGCCATGCTGTCCCATCACTGTGAGGTTTAAGAGGCACGTGTGGATAGCTAGTGTGTGTCTGGCATGTAATTGAGACATGACGATCTTTTCTTACTTGGGTGCCTGAAATGGTTCCCCAGTGTCCCCTGAATATCCAGCTCCAAGGTCTTCAGTCAAGGAGGGGCCTCCAAAGACGGGCTCCAGGCTCCCCCTTTCTGATCTTATTTGTCCCTTATTATCTCTAAGTCGTCCCTACCCCCACCCCCAATAATAATTATCCTCCAGACTGAAAGTCTTTCAGGTGATTTTTCAGTTACTCACAGCCTTCTCCTTCTCCTGTGCCTCTGGCCTTGTTGTGCTGCTATTGGTGATATGTTTCCCAAGCCCGTGGGACATGAAGGTCCTGTTCACCTCATAACTTTTCCCAGTACCACCCGTCCCTACCAGGTGGGATCAGTCCTTCATTCCCTGTTCTTCCAATGCATGTTGTTTTACTTCTGTTACAGCTCTTATCACAGTCTGCCTTGTAGTCATTTCTGTGTTTCCCCATCTGGATTCAGAGCCCCTGGAGGGCAAAGACTGTTGTTGTATTTTGTGCTGTTTTTTCTCACCCCCACAGTGCCTGATGCAGTAGGGGTTTAGTAAATACTGCTTGAATCAATGCATGAATGAAATTGTCTCTCCTAGTCCTGTTTGCAGTGCTGTAATGCAGACCAGGTGAATGTAGAATTTTGGCTTAGTGGATTTAGTTTAGCATAGGAAGTGAGTTTTCCGAGAAGCAATACTAGCTTTGAAAACAGAAATTGCCTTTAATCTTGTGGAAAACACATGCCAGCCCTCTGAATTACAGGAGAGCATTGCATTACTGTAAAAACACAAATATATAAACCCATGACAATACAGTGTTTGGGAGATAAAACCACATAAAAGCCATCTTTCCCCAACTCTTCGGCATGGTAATTAGGGTATTTCTGGGAGGAAAAATAAAAAGACACCAGCAAAGAACAAGTGATATTATGTTTAAAAACACTCTTGCAATTGGCAAGGTGGGAGTAAGGGGTTATATTTTCCATTTAGCACAAATGTTCAGATACCTCCCAGCTTCTGCCAGACCTAATGCTATATTGATTGCACTGCATGATAAATTGGGCACTAGGGTTGCCAAAGATGCCAGGCAGTACCTGGAGGGCAGAAGGTGTCACCCAGAAGGTAGTGCTATGAAATTTATCTGTCATACTTTACCTGAACGTGACATATTCTTCTAAGTGCTGGGTCTCCATTGGCTCAGGCACCCCTCCGTGAATCCTTTGTTGTGGGCTACAGCTTTACACTGGATTTTGTTTACTGATGACTATTTATTTGACTGTCTGCCTGGCTCTTTTTAACCCTAGGGTTCTGGATCCAGGTTCTTTAGAGAATAGAGTAAGAATGATTTTGTCAGCCACTGAGGGCTAAAACCAGACTGAACAGAACTTCTCATCAGCCGCTTCTCATCACCTCCATTTCCAGCACCCTGGGCTGAGCTGCCACCATCTTTCACCCATTGCAATATTGCAGTAGCCTCCCAGCTCTCACCTCTGCCTCCTGCAGAGTATTCTTCACCCAGCAGCCAGAGTGGCCCTTTAAAATGTACTTTAGATCATATCACTCCTCAGTTCAGAATCCTCCAACTAGTCTCCCATTTTACTGAGAATGTAATTCAAAGATTATACTTACTGTGGCCTCCAAGATACTGCATGGTCTGGAGCCTGCTGTCTCCCACCTCATCTCCCGATGTCCCTTTCATTAATCCTCTCCGACCCTTGAGCTTTCGTGCTGTTCTTAAACCAAGCCAAGCCTTCCCAGCCTCAGAGCCTTTGCACTATTGTTCTCTTAGCCTGGAACATTCTGTACTCAGATGTACATGTGGCTCGTACCCTTACTTCATTCAGGTCTGCTTACGTGTCACCTTGTTGGGGAGGTCCAGTCCACCTGTGTCCCCGGTGCTAGAACAATGCCTGGCATATGGCAAGCAAGTAGGAAGTCCTTGAACTGTGAAATAAGCATTGCCCAGCTATTCCAGCCAACTTGGAGAGAGAGCGTGTGGTCTAGGGGACAGTGGCTCTGGCGTCAGATGTCAGATCCACGCTGCTGGATTTGTTATCCTCCTCCATTTGATAGACATTCCACCTGGGGAAAATTCTTTAACTTCTCTAAGCCTATGTTTCTCTACTAGATAAATGAGATTGGGCCTACTGCATGTGATCATTATGAAGAGTTAAGTCAGATGATGTTTGTGAAGTCCCTGGCATTGTGTCTGGTGCACATATTGGATGCTTCCTAATTATTATTTCTCACACATTCTACTTCCTAGTTGTAGACTCATGTTATATGGGATAAGGGGAGTGTCTAAAAATAGTTTGAATGTGGTTTGTAATTTTCAAGTGTTCCTGCTTTATCTTCAGAGTTAGACATTTCTCAGACTCTGGGTGTTAGCTGGGGCAGCTCTGTGAGCATATCGGGGGATTTCGGTCAACAGAAAAAGGGAGAAGTCAGTAGCTGAGCCTAGGGGAGGTTCACAGTCCTGCTTGTGATTCAACAGGGACTGCATTTATGAAAATGGCAATTGAGTCCAAGGCAATTGAGACTTTGGGCTGTGCCAGCAAGTGTGGTATTTCCATTTACATCCTCAGTGTAAGTACAATTTCACCATTATTCCATTGAGGCTCTCCTTGCCAAGAAAAACCCATTGTAAATTTCTGGTTTAAAGATTCTGCAGTTTTAAAGAGTCATACTTTTTGTTGCTTTAACATTTTCTTGGCACCATAAATGTTAAGCCCCACCGGTCTACCTGGTAAATACTATACAAATGTTGTGAAAAGCTGAACCACGTCATCTGTTTTTCTGTGTTCCTTATAGGAAATGGTGATGCTTCTGCCCCCACCCGCTGCTTCCCCTCGGTTTCTGCTCAGGCAGGTTGGAGTGGGAAAGAAGACAGATTGTCAGCAAAAGATAGGAAGGAGCTTTGCTTTGTGGACAGGGTTGAGCCAGGCAAGAGAGAAAAGTGTGTGGCTGGCAGGGTGTCTGCGTGACGTGGATCCATTGTGTGGGTCCCTCCTGCTGGACCAGTGGCCAGCTCCCGGCCAGGCCACCCGGGTGAGGGCCTCTGAAGCAGAGAGCCCTGCACAGTCTGGAGCCTCTCTAGCCCAGTCTAGTGAATAGGACTCCAAAGAATAGGAGCCGTGTTCCCTTTGTCACCTACAGCCCTGCTTTCAAGCCTGCACAGTGAATGTGCACTTGGGGGCTCAATTGGCACTTGGAAAAATCTGCAGGAACTTTGTGTGTGCTCAGTGTGTGCCCAGCAGCGTGGGGGGAGTGGAGCATGCACTCGGGAGATGTCTGGGGGCCAGTCCTTGCAGAGGAGGGGCTGCCCTCTTTATGCTGTTGGGTTTGCCGAGAATGTGCTGCCCTTGACAGTGTTGTGGCCAACAGGAAAAGCATTCATGGCATCTTAATGAAAGGCAGCAGTTTCTTTCTTCAAGAATAATAGGTATTCTTTTATGGAGCTAGGCCCTTTTTTAGAGATGGAGAGAGAAGCCAATTATTTTTCAGTTAAAATTTATTTTTTTAAATAGTGATACCTCAGTTGCAAATTACCCTGGTTTTGCTGTAAAGACATTTACAACTACTCTTCTGACATGGTTTTAAGCTGCCATGTTGTAGAATCTTCAAATAGTATGCCAAAATGTGATAAGGCATCAAAGACTTCCATATCCCATCTGTGTAGCTGATTGCCTTCCTCTGCAGCTAGAAAATGGATATGTTTTCTGAAGCGGAATGGGTCTGTTTCCCTCACCCAGCATCTTGCACACAGTCTGACTTACCTCTTTTAATTGAAATTGGGGAGTTTTTTTCCTGTGTACTTGATAATGTTTACATCCTTAAGAGGGAGCTTGATAGGGTTACAGAGTTGTTAGGTTGAAAGGATCAGGTATTTGAAGCACCAATCTAAAAGTCATCTTTGGGATGATAGATCTTTATCATAAAGAAACAAGGTCAGGACAAGTAGATTTTAGTGTGTTGGAGGAAATGCTCTGCTGTTTTGCCTCTTTTACAGACTGCTTTCTGATCTCTCTTTTTTTTTTCTTTTAATGCTTAAATGAGACTTGGGATAATGAACTACACATTTCAGCTCTGCATATGTTCTACATATAAATGGCGAGAGACGACAGAGCCATCCCTATTTTTCACCTTATTTACTCTAAGAGGCCCCTGTCAGTAAATGACTTCCTTTTGGAGGCAGTAATTTGTGTTTGGACTTGGGTGACTGTCAATCTGAGTCCAGCCAAGAGAGGTCATGCTATCTGCTTGCTGCAGTTTTCTAGTGGGAAGACTAGAAAAGGCAAAGCCTTTTGCCTCTGAAATCCAAGTACTACAGGGGATAAAAATGATGCCTAGGTTTGGGTACAGAGAGGCACTAGTTTCTGAGTAAAGCTGTTAACTGTGGGCACGAGCTTTCTTCTTGGGAGATAGGTAATGTAGAACCAAAAGGTTCTGACATCTGAGAGCTTTATTTTGCTGGTGTATCTCTAAAAGGGAGGAAGGAAACATTTTTTGGTCATCCATGTTTTATGCAAGGTGCTGGGTACTTTACGATATATTGATTTATTTATTTTCCATTCATTTCAGTGGAATTCAGTCATTTCATCAACTCCTGGCAATTAACATATCCATTTACATTCTGCCCTCCCCAGATGTGTTAGAAGAATGTTAGCAGATTAAGTCAGTTTGGGTTTAGTACTTTCCTTTATGTGTTAAGCTCAATTATTCTGGCTAAGATTGAAATTTGGGATGGGATGGAACTGAAGCTTATGTGGAGTGACATAGGTTGAGTGCCTGAAATGAAGGCTAGCTTCACATAAGTGGCTTCTCCACGTTGTTATCCCCATCCTTTTTGTAGATAAAGAAAACAAGGGCCAGAGAGGTTATGAATCAGCTCTGGTCTCTTATCCAGTAAGTGATAGAGCCAAGATTCTATGTTGGCACATCTGATTCCAGATCCACTGCTTCTTTATACTGCAGTTACCTTCCTGCTCAAAGTATGTCATTCACTCATTCATTCAGGAGGTATTTGGTTGGCATGGACTTTGAAGCCAGACAGCTTTGTGACTGTCTGGTAACTTCCTCAGGTAACTTCCCCTGGACCTTCAGTTCCTTCATCAGTAAAATGATGAGTAATAGAAATAGAACCTATCTAGTAAGTGAAGTGCTTAAAATAGGTTGCGGTGAAGTGTTTCTAAATGGTAAATACTCAATAAATATTTGCCATTCCTCTTCTTTTTTCATCACCACCACCACCACCACCACCACCACCATCATCTTCATCCTCCTCCTCCTCCATCATCAGAGGCTCACTCTGATCAGTCACTAGGGAGACAAACTAGGATGCAGCTGTGTTATTGAGAGTCACTGGTTCTGATGTATGAAGCAAATATAAAAATACAAACCCAACGACTGTATGGTAAGTTGATAACTAAAATATGAGCAGGGTGCTGGGGAAGCTTAGAGGAAGGAACGTGTATGGTTTTAATTGCCAAGCTCTCTAGCAGCTCATCCTTACAGCTTCCACCCACCCCTGACCCTTGGTAACATCCCTATCTTACTCATTTCTTGTTGAAGGCAGTATTTAGTGTACCAGGTTTTATGGCTACTTTGTGTGAGAGAGGATATGTCTGGCTAAGCGATCATTTGGAGAAATAAGATGTGTACTTAACAACTGGAGGACTGTCAAGGACAAAGTAGATTCTAGTACTCTGGTGTGCAGTGTTCCGTGTGAGTGCCCCAGGAAGTCAGATGTGAGTGGATTCTTGTGGGTTGGTGAGTGAGGTGGACTTTTTGGGGAAAGTGGGCCTTGAGTTGGAGCTGAAAGAACTTAGGATAAGAGCTGCGAAAGGGTGGAGAGCCTGATTGGAGGTGGAGTTATGAGACGAAAAACACAAGCTGGCGTGGCTGGAGGGGGATAGTCCTGCCTTGGGATGTGGGTGGTCCCAGAGGCAGTTTCACGCCATTGCTGCAGGAGAACCTGCCTCTGGATCCCCAAAGGATGCACCCAGCCTATGTCCACCCTCAGTGAAAACCCGTCATAGCAACTTTGTGTTCATGGTGATGTTTCTGGTCATTTGGCAGGAGATAAAACCCAGAGAGACCCACAGCACGGACACTAGGTCTGAGTGGGTCTGTGAGCACCAACCTAGATGCAGCCTCTTTGTTTGTGAGCTGTTTGCCTGCATTTAAATGCCATTTACATAAGGAACTGTCAAAGTTGAGTTGACCCATGATTATTCCTTGATGTATGTTGAAAAAAGAAAAGAAAAGAAAAGAAAACCCTGGCTAATGAGGAGCTGGGTTCCTTTTCTCCACTGATGACAGCTTCCTTTCTGATCTGATGGTCCGTCAGAAACGAAGGTGGTGTGTGACTGTGGGGTTATGTCCCCACTGAAGCCGTCTTTCCCTCAGAGTTGTAATTGATGGGGAGACCTGTCACTTGTTATGCTGATGCTGTGCAGATTTTTGTGCAGCTGCCAGCCAAGAGAGTTTTAGGACATTATCTGATTGGGTGCAGCTTGTGGCAAAAGCGATAATAAATAGAGAGCTGGTGAGGGTAGATTTTGATTGACCCAAGATTGTATATTATTAAACTGAGTCTGCATGTACATGTCAGTTTATGAAGAACCAGACCCATAATCCAACTTAGGGCTGTGGCAGTTTGGGTTTATTAAATGTGCTTTATATCACTATTAATATTGAGAAGCAGAGAGGAATATCTGTAATCTTTTAATCTATTCAATAATGGTTTGGAGGGAGATTACCAGACACATTGGACTATTGTTTGCCTATAATTGTATTCAGAACTCTTCGAAGCATTGATTTGTTTCTGGCATACTGATTTGGCTCAACAGTCTCATAAAGCTCTTTTATAGTCCTCTTTGCTTTGGATTTTCCAAAAATAATTGGAGAATAATAATAATGTAGCTGGCAATAAAGAAAGGAGAGTAAGGTTGAAAGCAGATTTCTAGCCAAGTGGATAGCCATAAACATCTTCTGTGCTCATAAACACCTGGGTCTGTGACCTTTGTGTTTATAAGATATTTATCGCCTCATGGGCTCTCTGCTTGGGGGTTATCACTTCAGTGCCTTGTAAAATTTGATTGTATTTAGTTAAGTAGATTCTGAGTTTTTGCTGAGTAGGGGAAACGTGTCTCTCTCCTTAGTTTTCCTTGGGAACAACCGATCTGTCAACAGGAGCAGATCTTCCCAAGGACAGAAGCAGAGAGCTTGGTTCTAAGGAAACGGTACAGTGGGACCCGGCAAGGGCACCTCTTATACTGAATTAAGTGGCTTTTAATGGAAATGACTTTTGAATGGAAGGGAGTGAGGCACCACATTCAATAAACCCAAGCAGTGATGATAGGTTTTCCTTTTTAAGTAGAAATGAAAATTTTGATCCAAATCAAGGAAACTTTCTTGGCATTGTTGCCACCTTCTCATCCTTTCTTCCCATTTCCAAAACAGGCCTGGGGAAATGAGCCAGAGAAATGCTCTCCAAGTTCAGTTTCACTGACTTTAATAAGAAGGTATGATTAAGTGCTGCAGAGGCACAGTGAACTGCCTTCCATCTTCAGCCATTCTTTAAATGTTCCTTCAGGAAATTCTAGGCACTCTGTCAACGTGTATCTTCCCCCTTATGCTGTTGCTTAATTGTTGCTAAAGGAAACAACTGGATCCCTGTGAGCTGACAGATATGCTGGGTTGCCTACTAAGCTATTAGTAGCCTGGTTCATGGTGCACACACAGTGGGTAGCAGGCATATGGGGGAAGTTCCCAAGAAATCGGCATCTTCAGAGAGTTTTATTATAACTGAACTAGCTTTATTGTAACTAAAGTATGAGCCAGTCTTGAGGCGTATAGGACCCGTATTTTTCAAAGGAGACTATTCTATCTAAGACTTAGTTTCTTGTCCCACGAGGCTAATTGCTGCTGCATTTCATGGAGTTTATGAGGTGTGCTTTCCTCTGCCCTGCTCCAGTCAGACAGTACTGCTTGGAAGTAATATAAGCACAGGATTGATACAGAGCTGCTTCTACAGTGGCACTCCTCAATGGATTGTGCTGTAGGAAGGAAGGAGAAACCGTACCACATGGCAGGAGAGAATGACATACGAAGGCAATCAGTCAATCAATAGAGATATTTATCAATCACCTACTCTGTTCCGGGCTTTGTGAAACACAAAAGAAGTATGAGTTCCAGGCTTCAAAGGCGCATTCTATCCAGTTAGGGAAAGAGAAGTTTAGGTCAGTGTTTCTACAAGTGTAGACCAACAGCATCATCATCCTCTGGGAACTCGTTAGAAATTGCAGATTCACAATTATCACCCTGTGATTACCAAAAGAATTAGAGACCCTGGAGGGTGGAGCCAGCAGTCTGTTTCACAAACCCTTGCAGATGATTCACATTTATTAAGCTAAATGTCTGTGTTAGGTTGAGCACTTCCAGGGGAATAAATTAGTAAACAAGACACAAGGGAATTAAGGGTTGCTTGCTTGTAGGGTTCAGCAAAGGAGAGAATAAGGTACTTCCCAGCGGGATGCTAACCTGAACTGTCTATTAGGTGTGAAAGGGGTCAGAGGAGGGAGCGGGCAGTGGATCATCAAGGCAGTATTTCCTGGGCGAGGGAGTGTTGAGCCAGGTTTTGAGGAATGAATAGAGAGGGAAGGAGAGGAGCATAAATGAGTACAGCTGTGATGGTGAGGGTTCTGTTCCTTCAAAGAGCTCAGTTAAGTGTTAGGGAGAACACAGACTCTCAAACTCGAGCCAAGAAAAATAAATGTAAAGTCAAGTACAGAATTTAGGCAGTTTCGTGAAGAAGAAAAAAATGTTCCTCACAAGTTGAATTCTAGTGTGAGTTCATCTCTTTTATCACCTCTGGCAGGGGTGCAGTTAATTGGGGCCAGGGATCTCGCACCTGGAGAGGCTTAATAAAATGAAGATCTCAAGAAGCTCTTATTTACCTAAGGCCACTGCTTTAAAAGTGGGAGGCCGATGCCTCTTGTGAAAAATAGGGGTGATTCTGTGTAAAAGGGATGAGGTGCCTGCATAGGTAAAGCTCCCAGTATTTGTAAGATGTTCTGTGTATACTGGAGAGAGGGATCTGGAATCTAACATGGGGATGGGGGTGGATCCAGAGGAGTGGGGGCGTGTGAGGAAATATAAATTTAAGTCTAGTAAGTTTTTCCTTTTTTTTTTTTTAAAGGCAGAAAGGAGGCACTGAAAGTTATGGCAAGTAACAAGATGGGAGATAATTTCATGAATCTAATTAGAGGGGAATCAATGACCAGAGGGAAGTAGATGGGTTAGGAGGCTATTGTAATCGTAAAAGTGAGAGCGGACCAGCGTTTGAACTAGTGCAGCTCTAGGAAAACGGTGGTGTGAGCATCAGTAGGAGGTCATGGGAGTTGAAAATGGAAGACAGGAAGCAAAGGACCAGCCGCCAGTGTCTTCCGTGGGTGGTTTAAGAAACTCCTTACAGCTGTCACCGGTGGATCTTAACCATCACCCTTTTAATGATACGGAGATCAATTTTTTGCAGAAGGTCCAAAGGCTGTGTAGCTAGGAAGTGGCAAATTTAAGACCTGACTCAAATCCGTTTGCCTGAAAAGCCTATACCCTTTCGGCTCTAGATGCTAAACTTTGGCAAATAGAATGATGCATTTTGTTTAGAATTTTGGGCAATTATTGATCTTGGCAGAAATCTTGACTGCTGGGAGGAGGTGTTAAGAGAAAGGGAAACAACAGCATAGGACATTAAAGTTTCTTTGGCGAAAGTATATCTGAAAGTTTCATCACGGGACAGGTAGCATCTTGACCCACCCAAAGGTAGTCACAAGGGCTGTGCTGTTTTCTTTGTTGACCAGTGGCCCAGAAATCAGAGTTGAGAATGGCTTCTTTGACCCACTGTTGGCCTAGAGAATTCTTTGAATCCTGGTCCCAGCAGAACATACATATGGCTTCTACTCCTGTTGTGCTTTGCTGTGCAGGTTGCAATTTCAGAACATGGAGCTTTTCACGGTCCTACTTCAGCTCACTTTCTGCAAAGGACAAAAATAAGTCCAAAATGAAATACTAGGGAGAAGGGGAGAGAAAAGATTACAGCTAAACTAGGGACCTTGAGTTTTTTAATCCAAGCTATTTGCTTTTTATCTCCACTTCTTAGCATGCCTATTGGTACTTAGCAATGTTAGGAGATAGGTGAAGTCATAAAAGTAAGTCATCATTTTATCTCCACACCTGAATCTCCTTTTCAGCGACTTATTCTCCTTCTCTGCCTTTTCTCACACCTTCTCGGGTGGGATGTGCTGCTACATCTGCCCTGTCCTGAGTAGAAGCTGCAGGGATACCTTGTTGGGTGTCACATTACTCCTGGAAATTCGATTGTGCTGGACAGTAGTTGGCTTCAGCAGTAGGATAAGGCTGCATGCCTCATTAAGTTTGAACTCTACTCTGTAGGTTCTTGTAGGGGCACGGGGGATTTGTTTAGATAAGGAGCCCTTGAAAGGAGCCTGCTTGTTGAAGTGTATGTCAGCAGCAGCGATGAAAAGATGCCTAAACATATGTCCCACAGCAGCTAAAGTCCATCAGCATCGTCTATCAGCAGATTGGTAGATTACCCCTGCGGTTAATACAAGTCTTCTCAGTTTACTGGCTTGTGTACTTAACTGTTGACTGCTGTTTTTGTTAGGGGAAACTAACACATCAGACTAATATTGCAGTGCCAGGCCAAGTGATCAACAGGTTTCGCTTACGTTGGGGATCGCTTCAGCTCATGCCACACCATATCATGACATTGACTTTTACGTGCACATAAAAGGAAGTACTTGTTAAATATTAGAGTTTATGATTGCTAGGTGGAAAACAGGCAGGAAGTTCTCAGTTATACAGGGAAAACCGTAAGTGTTTTGTATGAAGTGACAGAGAGAAATGGGTATGGTGGGTATTGAGGTGATTTTTGTTAGGAACTTTCAGAGGAATTGAGAATTGTGTAGTATTCTGAAGAGACAGGCTGACTTTAAATCCTAGCTGTGTGATTTTGACCCAGACCTTACTTCTCTTTGCCTTAATCTTTTCATCTATAAAATAGGGATAATACCTCGTAGAGATACTGTGAGGATTTAGTGCTTAGCTTAGTCCCTAAATATAAATACTCAATATATCAGTCACTAATATTTATGACAGTTATATCATTAATTATCATTATTATCCTTTGTGGGAATTGGTACCTTTTTGTGGCAGAAGTATAAATTCTATAGCAACAGAAACCAGCACTGGCTTATTATTTTCTCCTTATCTTGGTTGGGCTGTATTGTCTCCACTTTCCATCAGCTCCATAATGCCTCAGTTCTGAGAACCCCCCGCCTTGCCGGACAAGCCACTCGAGTGTCTCTGTTTCTTTTCTGTGAACATCTTCACCTTCCCCTTGGCTTTGGTGAGGCCATGGCAGGGGAGCAGTCAGATAAGGATGTGAACATTTGGCACATCCAGTGGCCATAGTTCTCGCTCTGGTTTGTCTTTGTAAGTGTAGGGTAGTTACTGGTGAAATAGAGCTTTGCAACTACTTGTGTATCTGTATGTTTTTTTTAAATTAGTTAATTGTTTATTTTGGCTGCATTGGGTCTTCGTTGCTGCACGCAAGCTTTCTCCAGTTGTGGTAAGCGGGGGCTACTCTCTGTTGTGGTGCGTGGGCTTCTCATTGCGGTGGCTTCTCTTGTTGCAGAGCATGGGCTCTAGGCACACGGACTTCAGTAGTTGCAGCATGCAGGCTCAATAGTTGCAGCATGCGGGCTCAGTAGTTGTGACTCGCGGGCTCTAGAGCACAGGCTCAGTAGTTGTGGCGCATGGGTTTAGTTGCTCCGCGGCATGTGGGATCTTCCCGTACCGGGGATCGAATCCATGTCCCCTGCATTTGCAGGCAGATTCTTAACCGCTCTGGCACCAGGGAAGTCCCATGTATCTGTGTATTTTTTATTTCCTTTGGAGGGCAAGTGAAAGCTGCATCTATTTTGGAGATTGTGAAATAAGACTTTTAATGGCTAATGTAAAAAAAGGTTGGTGAGGTTGAGCCATAAGCAAGAAAATACTTTTGCTACATTCTGGGTGCCTCCTTTTCACTGATGATTTTGTGTGGATAGTAACTTAAATTCAGGAAATATGTTTACTGACATAATTTCCTGGGCTACTCTAGGGAGAAATTTCTCTCTTCACCCAGTAAATAGAGCTTTCTTTAGGTTTTAGGCAGTTATCTTTTTAATATTAATTTTTGTGATCCATATGAATGAGGCCACATGTCCATTAACAGTTTTAGACCTCTTCTGCTAAATGGATTACTGCCATCTGTCAATATAAGGGAAACTTTCCTAAGACAGAAGGACCTAAAACAGCAGTTCCCAGCTAACTCTAGGGTCACATAAGAATCACTTGAGGAGCTTTTAAAAAATTCCAGTGACTGGGCCACTATTCCAGATATAAAGTTGCTCTAGCGTGGGGCCTGAACATTTGGTGTTGTAAAAAAATTCTCTAGGTGATTCCAGTGTGTAACCAGATTGAATGAACACTAATCTGAATGAAGTTCCTTTTGATGGAAGAACCAGTGGAATGAGAGCATTTCTAGTTTTTCTCAGCAGGAATTCTGTTGTCTTCCATTGCAGTGCCCATTTTGACAATGGAGTGGTGCAGCTGTGCCTGGATTGCAGTTCAGAGGGTAGCAGTTGTGTCTTTGGTATCTGAATCCTCTGCAGGCAGCGTAGCGCCAGGCATATACTAGATGCTCACTACTGCCCTCCCTCCCTACTTGTTTTGGATGACTAAAATGATGGAATTGAGTCCAGATTTACCAGCTGGTCATTTCCCCTTCTGTGGTCCATGAGGGAGTAGGTCCACAAGCATATACTTTTATTGTTCTAGGAGGGGGAAGACTTCCAGCTTTGAAATGCTTTAGGCATAAAACTGATCTTTGATTAAGATCAGCAAAGGCTTGCTGTGTACAACATAAATTGTCAGGTAAAGGGGGAGGGTAGTACATGCAGTGCCATTTATTACCTCTTTAAGCACTAGTCCTTCCTTGTGCGAGTTCTGCATACCAAATGGAAACAAGTTCTCTGTTGCCCTATTTTACTCTTTTTTTTTTTTTTTTAAATTTATTTTCGGCTGCGTTGGGTCTTCGTTGCTGCGCTCGGGCTTTCTCTAGTGTTTCAGCGAGCCGGGGTTACTCTTCATTGCAGTGCACGGGCTTCTCATTGCGGTGGCTTCTCTTGTTGCGGAGCACGGGCTCTAGGCACATGGGCTTCAGTAGTTGTGGCACACGGGCCCAGTACTTGTGGCTCACGGGCTCCAGAGTGCAGGCTCAGTAGTTGTGGCACACGGGCTTAGTTGCTCCGCGGCCTGTGGGATCTTCCTGGACCAGGGCTCGAACCCATGTCCCCTGCATTGGCAGGTAGATTCTAACCGCTGTGCCATTAGGGAAGCCCCCTATTTTACTGTTAAATACAAAATAACTATTTTGTTCAGGGGAATCAGGAGCCTCTTTTTATTCCTTCCTTCCTTCCTTCCTTCCTTCCTTCCTTCCTTCCTTCCTTCCTCCCTCCCTCCCTCCCTCCCTCCCTCCCTCCCTCCCTCCCTCCCTCCCTCCTTTCCTTCCTTCCTTCCTTCCTTCTCTCTTTCTCTGTTCAGAGGAATCAGGAGCCTCTTTTTATTCCTTCCTTCCTTCCTCCCTCCCTCCCTTCTCTTTCTCTCTTTCTCTTTCTTTTCCTTTTTAGATAGCCCAAATTGCATCAGGGCCTGCAGCTATAGTTATTCATAAAGGGAGAATTCTGTGAACACAGGGGACCATGGCCTGAGAGTTTGATAAACTGTTACTTGTTTGGTTTGTAGATTGAGCAGTACCAAGCATATATTAAGTAGGAGTAGCCCCCTTGCAGTCAGATAGTGCTTTTTAGTGTTAATTTCTTATCTAGAAGGTTGTTTTAATCTCCCACAAGGCTGGATTAGCAGGGCAAGTAATTATTGTCTCCAATTTATGAATAAAAAAATTTAAGACTCAGTGAGTTTAAGTGACCTGCCTTAGGTGATGGAGCTGGGCCTTGAATCTATGGCTTTTGACTATAAATCCCTTCAGTACACTGAGTTTTGGGGAGTGCTTTTGCTTGGAAGTGTGACGAATGGAACTTCAAGGTTCTGTTTGTCCTAGTTTGAATGCTTTCTTTGCGTTTGTGTGTGCTTGCTTGCTCTGTGTGTATGTGTGGTATGTGTGTGTATGTCTGTTAATATTAAGTGTCTTGCCATTTGCCTCTGCAGAATGCAGTTGATAACTGGTAATGTACATTTGACATTTGACGTAGTGAAGAGAGTGTCATCTTTTATTAACGGTTGTGATTTTTTTTCTCACCAAGGAGCCTACTTTCATTTTTAATCTACTGTGAGTGTGAATAGTCACATATAGTATTTTATTTGTAGGCAAAGTATTTTTCCCAGCCTATGCTGTTTGCTTAAAATGATAATGTTGAAAGTTTAATATATTCAGTTTTAGAAGGGGAAATTTTTCTGGGTGGTTTGGGGGTTGTTTTCATTCATATGACAAATTATTGAGTGGCTACTGTGTGTCACGTGCTATTTACCTTTACTTCCCTCTTAAGGAAGGCTAGGATAAAAGTAAAACTGTACATACATTAAGGGAAAAAGAGTCAACACCCAATTTGCTTCAGCTCTGTCTTTGTCAGGCCAGCTGAATACTGAGCTTTATTGATTTCCTGACTTTTAGGAGAGAGTGTTTCCCCCAGTTACCTGATAGGCCCAGGGTGGGAAATGCTCTCCTTGGTCCCCAGCAATATCTCATGGAGAGGTGGTTGTGGCTGCTGGGAATTTTGGAAGGAGCCACAGTTGGTGCTCCCTGGATTATGTACTCTGTCATTCCATCCTGCTGTTTTCTCTCTTCCTTTTTTCCACCCTCTTACAAGCAAAGCCTCTTTTTGTTTTCTGGTTCCTGCATCCCAGAGGGATGGTTAATTATGCTTGAATATAAGGTATGCAGTCAGGGTTGAAGATCTCAAATGCAGAAAAGTGGTTTTTGTACTCAAGAGCCACCTCCCTTGTGCCTTAGTGAAGCACATTTGTCTCTATCAGGACAAACTTATTCTACAGAGATGGACCGTAACCATTAGAAAGGAAACAAAAAGAAGGAGCTTCCCCTGCCCCACCCCCTTGCCCCGGATTCTGAAGATGGCTGCAGTAGATGCTTCAGTAGAAATTTGAAGCATAAAGGGGATGTGAGGACACCACATGAAGCTCTTCTTACTTAGAACATGAGGACTTAAAAGACAGGAAGAAAAGCACTCATTCCATTTTAAGGAGAGTGAGCATTTGACTTGTCACCTTGGTGAGGATAAACAAAGCTTATCTTTTTGGTTGGCACCAGAGGGGGCTTTTTAAGTCTCATAGGAGGAGAGAAGCGTTGTTCAATTTATCACACTTGAGTTGAGTCACTGAAATCCTTGGTGGAGTGTCTCAGGTTGCTCACTCCACGTGTCTGTGGCATGGTGCCCTTGCTTGCATATGCTTGTTCCTACTGAGGAAGCCCATGGCCTGGTTTCTTTCCTCTTCTGTTTTTCTGTTTTGTTTTGTCACTTTTGTAGACAAAGGCATTCTGTAGTAATTCTTTTGTAGAAACTTCCGTGCCTCAAGTCATTTCACACGGCACAGATTGTAAATAAGCATTCCATGGAACTTGATCAGTGGGCTAGGGAAAAGGGTTGACATCTCTCTCTAAGGGATATCAACCCAAATCTGTCAGCTCATCCCCCCATCCTTGCTGGCAGAACCCCGATTTCACTTAGGTGTTTACTGTCCATGTGGACTTGAATGCAGGGGGTACATCTTGACTAGTCTAAGCCAATAACGCCTCATGCCAGTTGAATGTCCAGGTCTAGCTAATTTGACATTACGGGAAATCTTGTATGGGTGCTTTCAGAAAGTTTCCTCCTGTTTGAGCAGAGGAGAAATGTATAGTTTCTATTTCTGGTTGTTGTCCGTATGTGGCACCTTGACTGTGGCAGCAGCCATCTTTGGTCCATGAGCTGACCTTGGAGCACAAACCAACAGCAGAGCTAAAAGAAAGATGGAAAGATGGTATGTTTGATGATATTGTTGAGCTGCTGAATTAACCAGCCTGCATTCATTCTACCTCAGGGCTTCTTGTTATGTGGAAGGAAAAAATTCTTATTTAAGTTATTTTGGTTGAGTTTTCTGTTTCCTACAGTCCAGTGTATTCTAACCGATAAAGTCTCTTACCCATGCACATAGGATGATTTGAGATAGAATTAGAAAATTGTGAAAATGCTTTTGCATGTGTACTACACACACGATTAACATAAACATTGTCAATATTACCACATTCCATACTGTCTAGTGTTCCTGTACTTTACACCTACATCATTTTTGTAGGCACCTTTCTCCATAACAAGGGAACGGGCCATCAGAATGAAAAGCAAACATTTAAAGGCTGGTTTGGGGGTTTGCCGGCAGATTTTCTTTAACAATTGACATGGCAAATAACTCCTGAAACTTAGTATGAGGCAAACATTCCTGATAGATTTGTGTTTCGTACTGTTGGAAAGTGACAAATAACATAACTTGATATATTTTCCCCTTGTCTTATTTTCCTAAGAAGCTCCAGTCTAACTTAAATGCTTAGTGATACTTCATCCTAAATTCCAAGTATATCTTTCTTCTAGTTTTTATTTTAATTATTTTAACAAATTGGGAATCTGTATCACATCCTAATTGGAAGTAGCTAACCACCTTTGATTCCATTATTACTGAGGAAACGTTTCTGATTTGTTAAAAATGAGGGTCCCAAATAATGGAGCATATTTATTTGAGTGCATTCATCCATTCAGTACACATTTATTGAGCTGTTACTGAAAGCCAGCCAGGCAGTTGAATATTTTTCTTTGGTTTGGGTATAGGGCACAAATAACGAAAGCACTAGGAACTCAGAACTGTGGGTAACAGAGCATTACGTTAGGGGAAAGTCATTTTTCATTGCTGGTCCAGGGGAGAGTTTTGAAGCTGACTTAGAAGTATTGATTTGAGGAATGCCAATGATTTTCATCTCCTTTTCCCATCTCTGAACTGAATGTAATCCCTTCAGAGGTTTTGAGAGTCAGAAAACCTTTATCATAGTGAAAGGACAGGAAAAGACTTTCATAGAGATCACAGTACTGAAATCATTATTCAAGAGGAAAATTTTAGGGTCAAGTAAATAGTTTATTTATATATTATGATTCTCATATCGCTTTCCCCAACCATAAAAAGGGGGAAAAAGGTTGAAATTTATTTTTTTCATCCTTTTGCGATATGCTACTTTGAAAGGTTTTTTTCCATCTTAGAAAGGCAGAAAAACAATCTCCTTGACTTAATTTCAGTTACAATTAGAGGACAATTGTTCTGTGAGTTTTCTGCCCTGATAGAGGCTTGGGGCATTATCACTGGAAGTAAGGTGCCGAACTCCAGGATTACTGCATCCTGAGGACTCCAGAATCCAAACAACAGCAACAAAGCAGTTTAAACAGCTTCTTGATTGGGTTATTACTGCTGCCAGTCCTGGTCTGGGATCACCTACTCTTTCTGGGCTGGATAATTTGATCTTCTCAGTAGATCAGAGTGTCTGAATACCAAGTTTCTTTTGTCTTTTGAGTGTCACTGTAAGCCTTCTAGGAAGCCATAGCATATCTTCCCTAAGCCGAGACCCAACTAACCTCTCAGGATTGGTTTTTTTGTTTGTTTGTTTGTTTGTTTGTTTTTGAGTTACTTGACAGTTTTGTGCCTTTGTCTTGGGCATCAGTCGGGGATCCCAGGTGGCTTAGCTATAAAGAGAACTTGTACTAAGTGGCAGGGAAAAAATAGAATCACCCAGATTGATACTGAAAAACAAATCTCAGGAGGCTTCCAGTTGTATCCTAAATCTTTTCTCTTACGGCGTTGAGAGAGTGAGGTGTAGAGTCTGAAAGTAAAAATCCTTACATCACTTTACTCCATAATTGAAAAGTACTTGTCTTTGGCCCTCGACTCGGTTTAAATAATGATAGATTTAAGTGATGCTTTGTAAATGACTTAATTTTCAGGGTTTTAAACTCATTTGCTAAATTGGCTCAGCAGCTGTAAGCAGCATTAGTGTTCTGTGCAACATTTTCAAAAGATTGTTTGAGCCAGTGGTAATCCCTAAGGTAGCCATTGTGCTAAAATTCTGAGAAGGACCTCCAGGTGCCTGAAATACGTGCCTTTCTTTTTTCAGAGGAAGTCATGTGTTGAGGTTGTAAGATCTGGATCTGGATTTAACTTATGTAACGTTTTAGACCTTTCTTTTGTTTTTTTTCATTTAAAATAGCAACAGTGTTTTTTTCCTCTGTTCATGTACTGGGAAGTGTAGGTTAAAGTGTCAGTTGAATGGTGGTTTTGAATATGGCAGTGGGTTCCCTGGAGCTATGTGTGTACCTGTTGGTAGTTCTAGAAGAGTTTCAGTCACTGCTGTATATCCCCCATCACAAGGAAGATCCTGACGACCTCAGCAGCATGTCCCGAGCATCCGATAGCCTCAGAGAACACTACTGACCCACTCACTAGCCAAAGGCTGGGTATTGTGGACTGCCCTGTCTTTCTCTCTGCTGGGTCACCTGGTGTTGGATAGCAGGGAGACTTTAACGTGAAGGACCTTTTCACCTACTCACATTGCCTCTCATGTTGCTCCCACAGAAGGCTAATAAATTTTCCGTGATGTAACTCGATAAATCAACAACGAGCTAAGAGGAGAATGGCAGAGAGCTACTTAGGAAATCTAGTCCCTGGTTTTACTCAGAGATCGCTGAAGAATTTTGCTTTGTAGGGGAGAAACAACAAACACCTGCTCCTCCCAACAAAGACAACGTCATTAACTATAAACTGCTTCCCATTGCCTGAAGGCAAATCGATAGCCGTCAAAAAGCAGTTTTGAGGAAACCGTCTTGGTGACAGTAAATACTCATTAGTTGGCCATGCTGTGAGATGTTGCCTGGAAGTGTTTAAGATTCAGAGTATATAATTTCCCTCCTGGATGTCCACAAGGAGCTCCTGGGATGCTTTATTGAAAAGTCAGAAATCAGGTATTACTGTGCCTCACTACTTCTCAAACTTTAGCTTGCAACAGAATTACCCAGAGGGTTTATTGCCACACCTATGGCTGGATTCCACCCCTAACAATTTGGTAGGTCTGGAATAGGGCCTGAGAATCTGAAATACTACCAAGTTCTCAAGTGATGCCCAGGCTGCTGGTCAGGGAACCACCTATTGAGAACCAGTGTTCTCTCTGATGCCCTGTCTCTTTTCTGCTCGTCTCATTTCCATGCAGCAGGTATAAAATCGAGCACCCCCAAAGCATTCACCCTCACTGTTGACCTGATTATTATATTCATAATTATAATTAGATTTTGACCTTATAACAGGTCAGTCATATTTGAACTTCACATTAATTGTAAATCCGTATTATCTAAATTCTTGATCCTGAAAAATCTTGCTTGAACTTGAAATCTGTCCTAGAACGTCTTTGGAAAATTCCAGATTCCTGGTTCGTGTATTACACTCCATGGTAATTACATTAAAAAAAATTACAAAAGATTACATCCACACTCAGAATCATCTGGAAGCTTTAAAAAAAATAGTCATGCTTGGGCCCCATCCCAAACTGATTGAATCTCTGGAAGTGAGCACCAAGAAATACATAGTTTTGAAAGTTTCTCAAGAGATTCTAATGGGCAGCTGGGTTGAAAAGCCTTGCCCTAGGCCCCGGGGAGAGAGGGGAGCAAGAGAGCTCCAGTGAATCCTTTACACTTGCTTTTACCTGCTGCTCTGCCTTCTTTTCACTGTTAAACAAATTATCCCGTCATTATACGGTATCACACCCCTACTTCACCCTTCTTTTCAGGTTGGCTAGCCTCATCACATTGTATGTCATTTTCTCTGGACTTAGGAAAACAGCCCAATAGACTGTTCACCCAAGTGTATGTAATGAAAGGCCTTTATTCTTCAGGTTCAAATTATTTTAAAATGAGGTTGTTTTGTTTGGGGTCTAGCCAGTCACCTCCTCTACACTCCAGTTTGAGCGTCTGTTTTAGGCGGAGTTCCCTAGTCTGCCTTCCTCACCTGAATAAAGGAACAGTCAGGCCATGTTAAAGCTTTCTGAGCCAACCCTTAATGCAGGAGGGAGGTTTAGGGAAGAGCCAGGCCCCCTCCCTCATTGTCAACAGAATGAATGTTGTCGAATCGCTTGATCCCAGGTCTGTGAAATAATACACAGGAGGAATTTCTGCTCTATGACTTTAATCTGATAAACTCTACTTGCTCTGGCGTGTTGGATTCTCTGTGTGTTCCTCTGCTACCACCAGCATAATCCCAGCCTTATGCGTAGCAGCTAATGGAATGCAATGAAAAACTCAAATGTAAATGAAAAATGAAAAACTCAAATGAAAAACTCAAACCCAGCCTTGATGCAGACTTCAAACAAGAACTACTTTAGAAAGCTCTGTGATGATGCTAGGCACTTAACATTACTGCTGCTGGGCTCCTAAAAGGAGCCAGGAAGTGGCAGATCCAGGGAATTCCTACTGAGCTTGGGCCTGAAGCAAGTGACGGTTGCAACCAAATAAAGCAAAACCAGTTTAACTCTTGCTTTTCTTGTCTCCTTTTTCCTGTTCTCATTTTATAGATTATATTCTCACTTTCCTTTTCTCTTCCTTATTTATTTTTTCCATCCATATCTTTTCTGTTTTTCTCTCCGCTCCATCCATCTCTCCCCTACCTCTTTGTTTTCTTCGCTTTTCCTGTGTGTTTTCTCAGTTCCTACTTTTGGAGAGCCAGGAATCTTGTATAATTTGAGAATTAGCCAAACATTGGGGTATTTATCCAAAGTGAACCTTGGATGGTTTCTTTTTTTTTTTTTTTTTTTTTTGTGGTATGCAGGCCTCCCTCTGCTGTGGCCTCTCCCGTTGCGGAGCACAGGCTCCGGACGCGCAGGCCCAGCGGCCATGGCTCACGGGCCCAGCCGCTCCGCAGCATGTGGGATCCTCCCAGACCGGGGCGCGAACCCCGGTTCCGCTGCAT
Source organism: Physeter macrocephalus (assembly GCF_002837175.3). Taxonomy (NCBI): domain Eukaryota; kingdom Metazoa; phylum Chordata; class Mammalia; order Artiodactyla; family Physeteridae; genus Physeter; species Physeter macrocephalus. Next base: position 71,050,659 of record NC_041227.1, on the reverse strand, counting down.
CGGCAGGCGGACGCGCAACCACTGCGCCACCAGGGAAGCCCTGGATGGTTTCTTTTAATGCTCATTTTCAATCTTACTAATACCTAGGACCAGTTGGCTGGTGAGCAAGCTATAAAGAGCACCTGTGCCCTTAGAAGTCATCAAAGGTGGTCAGAGACAAGGAAAAGAGAATTTAAATAATACCCGCAACCCACCTGGAGCCCAGGACATAGGAGATGCTGATACAAAGATGGCAAAATCCATAGCATGTCTGTGACAGTTTTCTTCTTTCATGCTCGTGGCAAATATCATAAATAGATCTCAGAACTCTGATCTTCTGATTTTTCTTAACCCAGTACTCCAGGGCATATTGGCAACTAGACAAGATGAATCCTCTCATCCTTGTTAGTGGAAGTTTAGAGGGAATTTTTGGCGAGGGGAAAATGCTACAGAACTAAATCCCATCTTTTCAGAGTTCTTTTGGTTCAGTGTTGAAGACTTGTGCCAAGAGACCCCCAAACCATCATAGATATTGCAGCCCTTTTCTTTACGGACTTTTAAAATATATTTATTTATTTATTTATTTGGCTGTGCTGGGTCTTAGTTGCAGCATGTGGGATCTTTGTTGCCACATGTGGGATCTTTTTAGTTGCAGCACGTGGGCTCTTAGTTGCAGCTTGTGGTATCTAGTTCCCTGACCAGGGACTGAACCTGGGCCCCCTACATTGGGAGCCTGGAGTCTTAACCGCTGGACCACCAGGGAAGTCCCTCTTTACTGACTTTTAACCCATACATGTGACAAGAGCAAAATTTCTAGAGATTGTGGTAGAGGAAGAATAATTTCAGTGAGTTTAAGAAAGGCTGAAGACTGATTTGGTGTGAATAGTGCGTAGTATAAGGAATAGAGAGTTTCAGTGCAGGTTGCTGGTTTTATTGGGAGGTCAGTGGTCGGACAAATACTTTTCCTAGAATCATGTAGGGCACTTAAGTGTTGAATGCTGTGTATAACACCCCAGAGGTGAAGATGTACAGGTGGCCATCTGATTATTGGAAGGAGGGTGAAGAGATTTGACAGTATGAGAATTTGGGCACATTTGAGCAGTAGCAGTTCATTGTCCTAGAACAGATTGCCTCCTGGCCATGATTTATTGATGTGCTTGACGGAAGGGCTCAACACGAGCCACTGTTTATCTGGTTTTTTTTTCAGTTGACCATCGCAAGGCCTTAAATAATTGTGTGTGTAAGAAATGTCAAAGTGACAGACTTGGGTTCAAAGGACTGTGCATTTTTACATATCCACCTCTTGCCCTTCTCTTTTTCTTTTTTTTAAATTGAATTGTATACTTTATTTAGTTAGTTTATTTTTATTTTTGGCTGTTTTGGGGTCTTTGTTGCTGCGCGTGGGTTGTCTCTAGTTGTGGCGAGCGGGGACTACTCTTCGATGTGGTGCGGGGGCTTCTCATTGTGGTGGCTTCTCTTGTTGCAGAGCATGGGCTCTAGGCGCGCGGGCTTCAGTAGTAGTGGCACGTGGGCTCAGTAGTTGTGGCTCGCGGGCTCTAGAGCGCAGGCTCAGTAGTTGTGGTGCACGGGCTTAGTTGCTCTGCGGCATGTGGGAACTTCCCAGACCAGGGCTCGAACCCGTGTCCCCTGCATTGGCAGGCGGATTCTTAACCACTGCGCCACCAGGAAAATCTGCCCTTCTTTAACTTGAATGTTTTCGTCAAAACTAATATTTTCTCGTGTGTAATATAAACAGATTCATATGCACGCTGGCTGAGAAAGTGTGCACAATGTTATAGTTTTATGGATGGTGGCAAGTGTGGCGTCTCTGTCATTGCCCCGTGCCTGTGTGTCTGGGAAGACGGCTGACCACATCTCTGAAACAATCAGCTGTGGATAAGTTAACAGAAAATCGATACCTGGATATGGATCAACATATAGAATAAAGATACTGCATTCCAAAGAAATTATGTAAATTGAATTATTTAAACTGGATTTAGGGACAATTATTGTAAAGGTAATCTGTGATAAATCATTTTGAGGTGATTTTTTTTCCTCCCTCTTTTATATCCCCATTTGAAAGCCCTTAATTTAATCTGTGTGGATGAGGTGGATTCTTGTGGGCTTAAATCACTCCTATTTATACCTATTGAGGGTAAATTAGCAAACTAAGCTCCTTAGGGGCAATGACAAAGAGCTTTTCCATAGGTGCTCAGGAAACCTGCATTCACTTTCTGCACACATGAACTCTATTTCAATTAGTCCAAATACTTGGAATCCTAGAAAAAACTTAATAATGATGATATTAGCATTCACTCCTTGCTTCAGAGAAGTATTGAGCACTACGATGTGCCTGGCAGTGGAGGACTACAGTTGTAATAATGATACCTATAGTTTCTGCTTTGCACGTAGTAGGGGAGATCAGAAAACCCATGAGTAGTGCACAAACGTTAGGTGTCCTTGCTCTTGTGAGTGTGATGGTTGCTCTAATGGGACCTTTTGAGATGCACCTGTAAGAGACTTTGACCATGCTTGGGATTGTTAAGGAAGGCATCATGAAAAAGAAAAAGTGAAGGGTCAGCGCCTGGCCTGGAATGATGGCTAAGAGGACTAACCAGGCTCAGTTTTTTCATGTGAAAATGGGGATAATAATAATCCAGGTTCAGGGAATTGTTAAGAGGATTCCATGAGACTAATGCACATGGATGGTGTGGTAGTTCTGGTAACTGAGAAGCCGTCAGTGATGATAGCTGTTCCTATCTATCACTCATCTTTTGTTCTGTGTAACAACCCTTTGAAGAGAGGAGCACTTTCCTCTATTTTGAAAGATGCTCAGAGGGGTTAATTTGCCCAGGGTTATCCAGCTAGAACTTGGTAGGGCTAGGCTTTGAATCTAGATATCTCTCTCCTGGTTACCTCTTGTTCTCTTTATGCTACTCTGGAGGCCCAAGATGATTCCAGCTGCTTCCTGCTTCATTATTCCCCGAAGTGCCCCACTGAGAGGAGTCTGCAATTTCTTGCTCCTCCTCTCCCTGCCTCCTGGTCGTGCCATGAGTCACTGCTGAGCCATTTGTGTCAGAGAGGGAAATGGGGGCTTGCTTATCACATGTAGCAATTTGCTGTGAGTTCTTGCTTATTTGCCAGGGACACCAGCAGAGAAGTGTTCATCAAGAGGCATCATGTTTGTTAAGGGACCACATAGTGTATTTTAAAAGCTCTTAGCTCTCTCTGGCATCGTTGATTGTGCTCTAGCAGAAGAAATAAAGCGACACAGCCTTTTATTAATATTACACATGTTTTCCGTTTAACTTTGACTGGTTAAATTTGGCATAAAATGGAAACTTGCAAACCAGCCTCCCTGGGATGTGTGGCTTCTCTTATGCTAGTTATTCTGAGGATCTTTATTGAACAGGGGGCTCAGATAGTCTCTGCCTGCAGCTAGGGCCCTGGACTAGATTTTCTCTTTTGCTTGTCTTTCTTGATGGCATGGGTTGCCTTGTGTCATGAAGCATGTTGATATGGATAAATGTTGAAATGGGGAACTGGTAGGGGACAACTGGAGAACATATATACGTGCTCCCATATTCTGATCAAGCTTTGGTAGTTGACAAAAAACTGGGTGGCCATTGCTTGGAGTTGACATGAAGTTTGAGGAATTTGTAGCTCAGAATTTGGGATGATTCTTAGAGTTCATGTACAGATGATCTTTATTTTACAGGTAAAGAAACAGGTCTAAAGGGATGATGATGGTGGTGGTGGTGGTGATCATGATATGACAGTAGCAGTGAGAGCACTAACACTTTTTAAGCCAGATGCTCTCCAAGAAGCGTTATGCGTTACCTTATTTGGTCCATACAATGACTTGGGGTATGAGGCAGGTATTTTTATTATCTCCATTTTACAGATGAGGCAGAGAGGGGTTCAGTCATTTGCCCAAGTCGCACAGCTGGCAAGTGGCAGAGCTGGAATTTGCACCCAGGCTGTCAAGCTCTGTCAGAATCTTTTATCTCAGTCTTTACACTGTAACGTGTATGTGACTTGCCTCAAGTCATGAAGCTGTGCAGAAATCATCTCAGTCCCACATCCTGTTATTTTGATGACTGAACTATATCAGTGATTTGTAAAATTCTTCTAGCTGTGGAACCCTTCCTTAAATAGAGAGATGATTAGGTAGTATAACCAAATAAAAAAGCAGAAACCTAGCTGTTGTGGCTGAAGTGAGATAGGAGGGTACATTAACCAGGTGTTCCATTTATTTAGCCCTTCCTGTGGCTTCTCAGAAATCCACGAGGCATACTTTTAAAACCCTGGCTTTAGTTAGGGACTTGAGCTTCAGATTAATGTTTTTTTTAGCCACAATTAAAATTATAACAGGGAACAGATATCTCTGGTCAGATCTGTCCCATTATCTCTGTTTATATCTCCACTGGAAGCAAACTCGGAAGCTTTTGTAGCTGCATTATTATAGTTTCACAGGGTCTCTGGGGGAATCAGAATCAGATATGTGTTGGAAAAAGGCCTTCCTGATATTCTGAAGAGGGCATCAACCCCCTCACCTGCTGAAAATCTCTGGGCTGGAGTCAGCATTCTGGTCTGCATATCCAGTGGTCAGTGAATTGCTGATCTTTACTGCCCATCTCTTTGCTTGGACATCATATAGTGCCCCAGGGTCATCATTCTGATCAGTACTTGTGTTGTCGTTACCTGATTTTGGCTCTGTCTCACTCCCTAGACTGTGGCCTAGTCTTCTCTCTGTCTGCAGTGCCGAGCACTGTTTAGCAGTAGCTCACTAAATGTTGGTTGAGTTTTTTTCATCACTTTTTAGAGTTCCAGACTAGACATAGATAAGAGATCAAACACATGACTATGACTTGACCCCAGAATATCTTCTATAGCACAACCTTATTTTCGTCTGTTTCCAAATAATGGAATAAAGGGATAAAAGCTGGTTTAGTTGGGATGCTAGTTTGGTTAAAAAAAAAAAAAAAAAAAAAAAAAAAAAAGTGACATCAGTCTGAGGCTCTTATCTGTTTTGAAAGTTATGGAAAAGCCAAAGATTTTGTTTTTAGACCTTTTTTTCTGCCAGATTAAACAGTTTCTTCCTTTGTAAAGATAGTTGGGGGAAAAAGGTAGTATGAGAGTGTTGAGTATTCAGGAAAAGTAGGCCTCAAGCCAGGAGAATCACTTCAAGGCCTCAAGTCTATTCCTTATTGGTTCACTAGTGGTTTAGTAGTCACCTACTTGCACTTGTCAGTTTTTTGGTAGGTGAAGGAAGTGTAGCAGGAGAGTGAAGTGTATGGGGCTCAGGAGCTTGACAGGGGTGGAGGGAGGACTGGGAGATAGAAAGAGGGGAATAAGAAATAGGAATCAGTCTATGCCAGTGGTTCCCAGAGTGTGATCCCTGGACCAACAGTTTTAGCATCACCCAGGTACTTGTTAGAAATGCAAATTCTCAGGTTCCACCCCAGAGGCACTGAGTCAGAAACTCTGGGCAGGTCCAGTATTATGTATTTTTGAAAACCACCACTCTACTAACTCCTCCCCCTGCCCAATTTAAATCTTCCCAGCTGTTGCTAGTTTTTTGTTGATCCCTATAATATACTTTGAGTGTGTGTCGGTGAGTTGGTTGGTATTAAAGGAGGACTGTTGAGGAGAAGTAAAGAAGTCTCCTTGTATTCCAAAGGCATTTCCCAGAATTAAATTACATGTGTTATTAGTGTCTATTGCTTTTGTTCAGATTAAGCTCTGAAACAAAATTAAGATTCTCGTCAAGCCTTGAGCTTATTAATAGCCGTTTCATTTGTTTAGTTCTAATGTAAAATGTCTGACATCTGTAGAGGAAGTACTTCATAAAAATGCACACTTCTTAAGTGCTCTACCAGGAGACGCTCTGTGAAGCCCACAGGATGTTAAGATTAAGCAAATAAATGTAGTTTTGTTGAGCTCTCCTCAATGTAATGAGTGTGGTGGTTAAGAACACTGGACTCCACAGCTTGAAGGGGCTTCCCATTGGTCAAATTTCAGATACTTTGGACATTAAAAAGAATGACTGCAATAGAATATAAAACACTGAACAAATAAGAATCCATGAATCCATAGCGATGAGAGACAGAGAGAAATAGAGAAACTTGGCACCATTGGAAATGACTATTATGCCAACTCCTCATTCTCAAAATTACAAATTAAAGGAAAAGAATTAAACGTTCTCTTTGCCTTGTAATGAAAAACTGGAGTCCTTCTATGATTGATAAGGGAAAGCTGCACTTTACAAAAGGATACTAGCAAATAAAGTGTACAAGGAAACATAGAATTAGAATATCAACATTTGCAACCTGCAGTAAAATATTTGATTCAGGCAAGGGCCATCAATGGAAGGCAGAACCATTAAGTGAAAGGATGTTGGGGAACAGAATAATCTTGTGGCTTCGAAGAATACTTCACAGATCATTTGCAAAGGGGAAAGTGTCTCTTTACAGTGGTGGTCACCACCTTAAGTAAGTGGTCAAACTCAGCATCATGAATGGTTAGGATAGCCTCCCGATGTCATGTAACATGAAGTACATAGCATCACCAAGGAGGAGTTTTGCCAAAAATGTTTAACCTGAATCTAATCAGTTTTACAGAAAACACAGGGGGTAGAGAGTTAGATTAATTGACACTATGGTAAAACAATCAGATGCATTTAAAATGTCAGACACCCTCAAGATAACTGGTCTGTCTGATTTCTTCAAAATAATCTCATGAAAAAAATTGAGTGCTGGTGGTATTATTCTATATTGTAAGAGACTGAGGAAACATTAACCAAATACAGTGCATAAACATTGATTGGATCTAGCTTGAAAATAATAATTGCTATAAAAGGTATTTGGGGGCAGTTGTGGAAATTTGAATATGGGCTGGTGTCAGATCACCTTAGGAGCTTATTGTTAGTGTCTCAGGTGTGATAATGGTATTTTGGTTGTGTTAGAAGAATGCCTTTAGCCTTAGCAGATGCTTAAGTTTTCATCATGAAATTGTTATAATATCTACAAATTGCTTTCACATGGTTCCATCAGAAATAAAAGTGAGTATGTAGATTAAGCGAATTTGGCAAAATGTTAGCAATTTTGAATTGAAATAGTAGGCATGTGAATGTTCGTTTCCTATTTTCAGTACATTTGAAAATTTTCTCAAACAAAAATGGGCTGCCTGTATTCAGATATCAACTATGTCACTTGCAAGTGGTATAGCCTTGGATAAATTTTTTATTTATTTAATGTTTCTCAAGGTCCATATCTGTAAATTGAGTGTGATATTAATACCACAAAGTGTTCTTGAGGTTATTGAGTGATACATTTAGCATATAAAACACATTGCTGTAGTACGTAGCATATAAGTGCCTTATACAAACTAAACGCTCAATAAATATCAGTTTCTGTGATGATGGTGGTGACTATAAGAGTTAAATACCATAGTTTAATATTACTGATTCAGCATAGAGAACAGTGGGATATGTTCTTAAACTTTTGGATGATAACTGGACTCATGAAAGCTGTGGATTCCCAGAAAATATTACATGTCATTTCCAAGATTTATAGCTCATGTGTGCATTCCTGTTTGAGAGTGCCTTATCTAGAATTTCTTATCTAGAAACCAAGGTGATATTTAAGAATACCTTATCTTGAAATCTGTTATTGTCTCAATATTATGCTTTAATTTGGAGAAAAATTCAGTGGATTTAGAGACATGCTTACAAAGAAGTGAATGAAATGCTGGTATGAGAGAGTTTGGTTTTGTAACCAACATGTAATCAGATGAACATGTCTCAATTAGTTTGGTTGTCTTCAGAGATATCTTAGAACACTGTGTATGTGTTGAGCCTGTTATTGTTCAGTGCATCCTTTTTAAGAATTTCCTTCAGAACCTCAAATTGAGTTAGTTTTTAGAAACACCCAAAGTTTGCTATAGCTTATTCTGATGTTATAAAGTGAGTTATTAAAATGAGTAATTCATTTTTGATCACAGAGGTGTGTGACAAGGAGGTGGTGGGATGTTTTTTGCCCCTTTCTGTGGTCTTACGATGCTGTTTGGAATTTCAAAGGAAGAGTTTAGTTTGCTCAAACTCTCCAACCCTAAACCATTGGTAATACCAATGAGTATCCCTTATTTTACCTATTTGGGTGTCTTGGATATATTCTTACTGGGACCACACTTTTAGTCAGTGAACCTGAAGTTAAGTGTTTGAGCTTGTGGTCCTATGGACTTGATTCTGGTGTTTTGCCTCAAAAGTGCATCACCAAAAATAGATAAATGGCAGGAAATCTTACTGTAGTGGCTGGCCCTCTGCTGGCTGCACGTCCTAGCTCAGGACTTCAGAAGTATAAAACTTCACTGATAGCCAGGCATAATGGTGAGGGTTTACTCAGAGCTAAGGTGAGGTGGAGTCCTGTTGGTACCTTGTCACACTCACAGGTGACTCTGGGCTGTTTTTCTGGGGTAAGGCGAGGTTGTATTTCAGTGGTAAGGTTGCAGGCCTGGAAGAGAGGCATTTTGAGTAACACTGTTGGACTTCAGATTTTCCAATGAACCTGCAGGAAGTGGTCAGTAAATATCTTGTGAATTAGTAAAAGAAGGATATTAGATGAATGGCTTTAGGGGTCATCCAAAAGAAATGGGTTTCTCCGATCTCAGGACTCAGCAGAGGGGCATTCATACTTGAATGAAGAGTGGTGAGAGTTTGGTAGTGTAGTAGAGCAGAGTAGTAGGTAGTAGAGTAGTGAGATATTGCTTAGGGGCTTGTTGCTAGGACAGAGTTCTTAACAACAAGTGTGTACAAGAGATCAAAATTGAGCAGGTCTGTTGGAGAAGATCATAAATTCCATGAGGGCAGGAAACATGTCTGTATCGTCCAATGCTGAATACTTGATGTGGTGCCTGGTAGGTGTGCAATAATTATTTGTTGAATGAGTGTTGAGTAGATTAATAAAAGAATGAAAGTGGATGATGATACAGTGTGTGATGTTTGTTGGCTGACCTAGTTGAAAAGTAACAGGTGGAAATGTTAATATTTTAGATTTCCTCAGAGGCTAGTTCCAAGATGTCTCCTTTATCAGTGAAGGAACTTTCTGATGATTTAGTTCAAATGATAATCAGTCGGGACAGCAGAACTGCAAAGTAAACCTGTGTGTCCATTTTATAGATGAGGAAACAGATTCAGAGAATTGAAGTAATTTGCAAATAGGCCCACAACCAAGATTATAAGATCTCAACCTAGGACTTTCAACTCTTGAATACAATCTTCCTTTTTACTTCCATCAGTCAATGCTAGAGAGGGCTTTGCTTTGGAAGTGGTTTATTAAATAGTATTATATCTTTGTATCATATTAGAGTGGTTAGTTATTAAGCATGAAGAAATAAATAGGGAAAGTTCACATATTGGCCAATCCCTGTCGCTCTACTTGTTCTGCTAGTTATCATCTGGCTGACTGAATAATGATGATGATAAAACTGAATGAGTAAAACAATTTGTGATTAAAAAAAAACCCCTCCATTCTACTTAATGGGCTGCAGTTATTAGAAAGAAATAGAAACCCCAGTTCATCTTAACATAGGCTACTTATTTAGGAAAGGAGATATTTCAGATTAAATTAGCCTTTCCTTTGCATTGTATTGCTTGAGACAGTTTTCATTTTGCCCACCCAGCCCTTAAATGACCATTGGTGTAAGGAAACCAATCTTACTGGTAACTGAATGAAAGAAATTAAGCAGACACATACAAACAAACCCAAAATGCATCTGAGAAGGATGTGGTCTTCTAAGTTTAGGTCATTCATTGAGGCATTTGGCAGAGATGGGTTCTGCAGATAAAACTGTCATGGTTTTCAGAAGTCATCCCAAGACAGTGGAGAGGAAACATGACAGACACTGGAAAGAGACCCTCTCTCAGATTATGAGTAATATATATTTTATACTCATATTAATATTTCATTGGTGAGAAGGTCAAAATCTACATTTAAATGGAAATATTTAAAAAGCAGAAGCATAATATTTGACTAAGTGAAACACTCAGGGTTTTTCAAGAACATAAGCTGTACCCCTGGGACCTTAGCCCTCATCTTAGCCCCAGCATTTGGGAATCAGAGTCCCTTCACTCCTCTTCCATTTGACCCTGAATTGTGTAACGTACTACCTAACACCATGCCCTGTGAATATGGCCTCATTCAGTCCTGTAAAGTTATTTAAATCTCTAGAAACTCATTTTGCCCATCCTGTGAAATAGATATTTTGGGATTGTGGGAATAGGCAAAAAATGGATGCTTTCAGTTTTAAGTAATGGAAATGCCCAACCAATGAAGTGTCTTGACAAATTTTCAGGAATAAGGAACTCCCAGGGTTGATTCAGAGAATCAAAGATCCAAGCTCTGGTTATCCTTTGTTTCCTTCAGCCATTCAGTGTGTTAGATTTCACTTTAGGCTTGTGACCTTATGGTTATAAGATGGCTGCCATGGTTCCAAGAGTAATGTCTTCCTGGCATTCAAAAGAAGAGGGGAAGGATGCAGCAGCAAAAGAATCTTCCTGGTTCATGTTCCTGTCTTAACAGGGAGGAAGATTTTCCTCAAAAGCCTGCATAAAGACTTGCCCTTGCATCTCACTGACCAGACTTCAGTCACCTTATCAGCTTCCCACTCCCACCCACAAATAATTATAAGGAGACTGTCAAATAACCATGATTGTCTTAGGGCACTCATGCTTGATTCCCTGAGGCTGGGCACATTGCCTCCCTTGTAAGCTCAGGGCTCTGCTATCAGCAACGAAGAAAGGGGACCGGGGGTGTTGTCTGCCGCACTGTACTCTTGCGTGATCTTCTGAGTGTGAAGTGCAGGTGCACACCAGCCTGTTTCCTCTGGGTGTTTAGTGCTTCCTTGGTTTGTAAGTGGCCACAGCGACATGGATCAGAAGCAATCTGGAAAAGGAAAGTTAATAATTTGGGGCTACTCCTAGAGAAGTCACAGCAGGGAGGCGTGTTTGCAAATGAAGGGGAGGGTCCAGTTCTCTAGCTCTGCTGGTGAACTAGCACCACATAGGGTGGACCAGGGCTGACCCTGGACAGTGAGCCGAGTTCGTCCAGAGGTCCCACGTTCATTCTTCTGTGTCCCGTGTTCTTTTCCATTTTCCACCAAGACAATCAGAGACAGCTGTTGATGTAGATGACACAACTACTGGGATTCAGAGGGCCGGGTTGTGGTTCTGTTCTGACGCTAATTGTGGACAATTCAGTTCTGGATGGGCACTTGAGATCAGAATAAATGACATGCAATTCCTGTTTTTAAGAGGCTCACAGTGAGGAGCTTCACTTTTCTGGGTCTTCGTTGCCTCATAAGAGAATGAGGGCTTAGATCAAATGACCAGTTTCCTCCCTTCTCACTACTAAGTTTTATGATTTCTTTCAAGTTTGTTTGGGCTTCATTTTTTTGTCCGTGACTTTTGTCAGTATGTTCTGCAGATGTTTTGCTTCCAAGCACACAGTTATTCACAAAGCTTGCCACTGTCAGGTGTGGTCTGAGAGTGCAGTGGAAAAACATAGCTGAACTCTCTATGATTATTCTGGATCATGCAGCTCTCATAATGGAAGCCATGATCACATTAGCCTTTTTGGCAGTCTCATTACTCTGTGGCTTTTATTGGGTTTGCAGTCAGCTGCAATTCCAAGAACAGAATTTGGAAGGTGACTTTGCAGAGACTTGGGGCGCTGGATTTTTCTTGTCGACTTCTTCCTTTTGTCAGTTCCTTTCCTTTAATTTTGTACCTGGCAGTGGGCCCAGAATCCATGATATTGATCATAAATATTAACATATTTTGAGCTCTCACTATGTACCAGGTACTATACTAAGTGCTTTACAGGTATTGTTTCATTTACTATCCAAAGCAACTTTCTGATTTAGACTTTATTAATTCCCGCCCGTGTTACAGATGAGGCAACAATATGCAGTGAAGCTAAGTAATTTGAGCAACATTGTATAGTTAGCTAGTGGTCAAGGCAGGACTAGAATCCAGGCAATTGGGTGGAAAGCTCAAGTTCTTAACATTGCAATGAAACTTAAGGCAATTTTGTTTTTCACTTATTCCCCTAATTATCCCTGCCCCCACTCCCTTCTAACACTTGTATAGTTGCTTTGAAATATTATTACCTGTCTTATCATTCACATTGACTTATTAGAATATACTATGTAGAGATGAAAAAGTTATAAAGTACTATAACCATAGATCAAGAGTTTATTTGTTCATTCGTTTGGCTGTTCATTCATTCATTCTTTAATTCATGATTGACAGTCCCTGAGGTGTCGGACTGAGTGTTGGGGGTCTAGAGGGGATCGAGACCTAGTGTCCTGCCTTTGAGGAGTTCACAAAGCCATGTGGTAAAGGTAGGCTCCAGCAGGTTCCATTATTCCTTGTAGGTCATGATAAAGACTGCATTTCGTTGTAAATGTGATGAGTTCAGAGCATAACATCTACTTTGCTCTACTGTAGTCTCTAAAGCAGGGCTCATCTTTGAGCCTCAGCACCAGTACATCTCTGGGGGTCCACTTGGCCTTCCTCTTTCTGTCCCTCTTTAGTGCCCCACTTTTTTCCTCCTTCAGATTGGTTTGTTGTTCAAAGGTTGGTGCCACTAGGAATGGGGAAACCTGTGAACTGACTTTAACACAAGGGAGTAAAAGACTAGAATCAAGCCCTTGCTCAGATCATGCTTTGGGAGGGGGGCAAGGGTAAAAAGCTGAGCAAGACACTTGAGCACAAGAGCAAGGAGTGAGCCACAGGTGAAGGATGAGGACAGAGAAAGGGAAGCTGGAGGGCTCTGAACTTGCAAAGGCCTGACCCAGCACTTCATCTCTAGTGTTTGAAAAATAGCTCTGTTCCTGCCTTCTTCCCACGCAAGTACCATGTGATCCTCTTTCCAGTTTCTTCCAAGGACCTGCCTCTTCCTACTAGATTTATTTTGGAGAAAGAAGTGGGGAAGGGGTTGGGGGGAAGCTTCTGATTCTGTAGAGAGAGAAACTGAGGTACAAGATAGAGAGAGCAGTCAGTCATCTGTACCTTGTCCATATTGTAAGCCTTTAGGGACTGTCAGAGTCTTGTCATAGATCCCATGGGTTGCTATAAGCCACAGGTGGCCTTGATTCCCTCACAGGCATGGACTCCTGCCCCCTTCTTACCATACAGGGTTGGGTCTTTTTACCTGAGTATGGCAGCTCCCATTCAGGGGAAGCAGTTTCTTTCAACAGAAGGGAAGCCGACTGCAGTCTGTACTGCATTGCCCCTACCCGTAACCCCATTAAGGGGTTGTAAATAGTACTATAATGATGTCTCAGTCATTTGTTTTGATGTATCTGAGCTTTTAATAAATCAGCCACAGCTTGCTTAATAGGAATATGAGAGCAGAGCGTGTTGCTGCCAGCAGCTGCTAGTAAATTGTAAAGCATTCATCTGTTTTACAAGGGAATTAAATGTTTGTTCTCTTTTAAGGGCTTGTAACTAAACAAGGGGGTGGGGTGGGGGGATGCAGAGGGCTACCTGATGCCCATGCCCTCCCAAGTGCAGTAACAGCTCCAGGTACCTGGGGGAAACACCTGTAACCAGAGCCATAAGAATTACAGTGCCCCCAGCTAAACCCTGTCATTATCAGTCGCTACTCCATGTGCATCTACAAAGCAATATTTATTTGATAACATTTTTCTTCCACTTCAAAGGATTCTGTGAAATACAAGTCCCATTTCCCCTGCTCTTTTTTTTTTCTTAAGACTCTCTAGGGAAGGAGCATTAGATAAACCATATATCCAGTATGACTGATGTTCAATTGTCTGCAAAATTGAGTTAGCTTGTTTTATTTGACTTTTATGTTTACATTTGAAGTGGACTTTCCCCCCTCTTTTCAACAGCATTAGCTTTATTTATTAAGTCATTTTGAGAGGGAAAGCATCAGAGTCAGTGTTTTTGGTAGAGATAAAAATGCGGAAGCCAGGTAACCAGGATTCAAGCTGTTGGCTACTTATTTTGTGACCTTTGACAAATTGTGTAGACTATTTGAATCTGTTTCCTTATTTTTTCTTATTTTTAAAGTTTGTAATAATTACAGGTTAACAGGAAGTTGCGAAGATAGTATAGAAGAGATCCAGGATAACCTTCACTCAGTACAGTGTGTGTATTTAGTTCTATGTCCTTTTATGCCTGTGTAGATTTGTGTAACCAGCACTACAATCAAGCAAGATACAGAACTTATTCCATCATCACAAAACTCTCCCTAGTGGTGCCCCTTCATAATAACACCCTCATCCCCCACCTTATCTTCTGGTAAATCTGTTTTCCATTTCCATAATTTTGTTATTTCAAAAATGTTACCTAAATGAAATCATACAGTGTATGACCTTTTGAGATTGTTTTTCTTTTCATTCAGCATAATGCCCTTGAGATTCATCCCCAATAGTTCACTCTTTTTTATTGCTAAGTAGTATTCCATTGTATGGATGTGCCAGTTTGTTTAATCATTCACTTATGAGGGACATTTTAGTTATTTTCCATTTTGGGCTATTACAAATAAAGCTGTTTAAAACAGTTATTTAGGGCTTCCCTGGTGGTGCAGTGGTTGAGAGTCTGCCTGCCGATGCAGGGAACACGGGTTCGTGCCCCGGTCCGGGAAGATCCCACATGCCACGGAGCGGTTGGGCCCGTGAGCCATGGCCGCTGAGCCTGCGCGTCCGGAGCCCGTGCCCCGCAACGGGAGAGGCCACAACAGTGAGAGGCCCACGTACCGCAAAAAAAAAAAAAAAAAAAACCACACACACACACAAAAAAACAGTTATTTATAGATATTTGTGTGGACATAGGGTTTTGTTTCTATGCAATAAATGCCCAGATTTGCAATGGCTGGGTCATATGGTAAGTATATGATTAGTTTTTAAGAAATGCTCAATTTTTCCAGAGTGATTGTACCATTTTACATTCCCACCAGCAGTGTATGAGAGAATTAGTTTATCAGCATCCTCTCCAAAATTTGGTATTGTTATTAGCTGTTCTAACGGGTATATAATGATATCATCATGATTAATTTGTATTTCCCTAATGGCTAGTGATGTTGAACAACTTTTTATGTGCTTATTTGACATTTGTATTATCCTCTTTGGTGAAATGTCTATTCATGTCTTTTGCCTGCGTCTTATGGATTATTTGTTTTTTTACTGTTAAAGTTTCGAGTGTTCTTTATATATTCTAGATATGAATACTTTGTCAGGTTTGTAGTTCAGAAGTATTTTCTCCTACTCGGAGCTTGTCTTTTCATTCCTTAACAGGGTCCTTTGCAGGGCAAAGGTTTTTAATTTTGGTGAATCAGTTTTATCAACTTTTTTCTTGTATGGATTATGCTGTTGCTGTCATGTCTAAGAACTTTTCACCAAATCCTAGGACCTGAAGATTTGCGCCTACGTATTCTTCTTGAACTTTTATAGTTTTACATTTTCCATTTAAATCTGTAATTCATTTGAGTTCATTTTTATATAAGTTATGAGGTTTAGATCAAGGGTTGTTTGTTTGTTTTTGCCTGTGAATATTCAATTGCTCCAGCACTATTTTTTAAAAAGACTTTCCTTTCTTCATATTGATAGAATTACTTTTGTGACTTTGTCAAAAATTAGTTGGCCACATTTGTGTTGTGTTGGGCTATTTCTTGGTTCTCTATGCTGTTCCATTGATCCGTGTGTCTAACGCCTTGCCAATACCTCACAGTATTGATTACTGTAGCCTGTATAATAAGTATAAGAGTGATTCCTTCCATGTTATTCTTTTTCAAAATAGTTTTAGCTATTCTGGTTCCTTTTCTTTCCATACAAATTTTAGAATAATCCTGTCTATAGTTAGAAAAACCCTGCTGCAATTTTGATAGGAAATATGTTAAACCTGTATACTAATTTTGGGGGGAATTGACATCTTTGCTATATATATATATTTTTTAATTAATTAATTAATTAATTTATTTATTTATTTTTGGCTGCACTGGGTCTTCGTTGCTGCACGCGGGCTTTCCCTAGTTGCGGCGACCAGGGGCTACTCTTTGTTGCAGTGCGCAGGCTTCTCATTGCGGTGGCTTCTCTTGTTGCGGAGCATGAGCTCTAGGCACGTGGGCTTCAGTAGTTGTGGCTGGCACGCGGGCTTCAGTAGTTGTGGCTTGTGGGCTTTAGAGCGCGGGCTTCACTAGTTGTGGTGTACGGGTTTAGTTGCTCCGCAGCATGTGGGATCTTCCCGGACCAGGGATCAAACTCATGTCCCCTGCATCGGCAGGCGGATTCTTAACCACTGCTCCACCAGGGATGTCCCAACATCTTTGCTATATTGAGCCTTATATTAAGTACCCGAACAGTGTGCCTCTCCATTTCTTTAGATCATCTTTGATATCTATTAGCATGTTGTAGTTTTCAGCATATAAGTTCTGTACGTATGTTTTTAGAGTTACAACTAAATATTTCATTTTCTGAGAGATTATGAATGACATTGTGATTTCAGTTTTGGTTTCCATGTGTTTGTTGTTGATATATAGAAATATAATTTATTTTTTTCTATTGATATCTTCAGCTTCCCGAACTTACTTATTAGTTCTAGAAGGTTTTTTTTGGTAGATTCCTTGGGATTTTATATGAAAACAATCATATCATCTACAAATAGAGATGGTTTTGTTAATTCCTTTCTGATCTATATGTCATTTATTTTTTTTTCTAGCCTAATTGCACTGGCTAAAACGTCCAGTATTGTGTTGAAAAGCAGTAGTGAAAATAGACATCGTTGCCTTACTCCCAATTTAGGGGGTTGAGCATTCAGTTTTTCCCCACTAAGTATGACCGTAGCTGTTATTATTTTTGTAGATGTTTTCTATCAAGTTGAGGAAATTTCCCTCCGTTCTTGGTTTTCATAAATGTGCACTGAATTTTGTCAGTTTTGTATCAGTTGATATGATAATTTGATTCTTTTCCTTTAGTCTGTTAGTATGATGGCTTACATTGATTGATTTTCTACTATTGAACCAGCCTTGCATCCCTGGAATAAATTCCACTTGTTCATTATGTATAATTCTTTTTACATATTGGTAAATTTTATTTGCTTATATTTTGTTAAGGACTTTTGTGTCTGTATTCATGAAGGATAGTGGTCTGTGATTTTCCTTTTTCGTACTATCTTTGTGTGGATTTGGCATCAGGGTTAAGCGAGCTTCATACAATAAAATGGGAAGTGTTTACTTTCTGTTCTTTCTGATGTACGCATTTATTGTTATAAATTTTCCCTTAGCACTGCTTTAGCTCCCACAGGTTTGGTATGTTGTAATTTCATTTCCATTCAGTTCAGGGCATTAAAAATTTTTTTTTTGAGCCTTCTTCTTTGACCTATGGATTATTTACAAATGTGGTTTTTAGTTTCCAACTTACTGAGGTTTTTTTCCCCTGTCTTTGTGTAATTTATTTCTGCTTTGCTTCCATTAAGGTCAGAGAATATGTGCTGTATGATTTCAGTTCTTTTAAACTTATGTTTTGTGTTATGGCCCAGGATATGGTCTACCTTGATATTTTTTTTCTATGGTCACTTGAAAAAAATGTGTATTCTTCTTTGTTTAGTGAAGTGTTCTATGAATGCCAGTGAGATCCTGATGAGTGGTAGCGTTGAGTTCTTTTACTTCCTTGTGGATTTTCTGTCTAGTTGCTTTATCAATTTTTGAGAAAGGGATGTTTCATTCTCCAACTATAATTGTGTATTTGTATTTTTCTCTTTTCAGTCCAGTCATTTTTGTGTCACATTTTGAAACTCTTGTTTGGCACATACACATTTAGGATTATTACATTTTCTTGATGGATTGACTTATATATCATGTAATGTCTCTCTCTGTTCCTGTTAATTTTCTGTGTTCTGAATTTTACTTTATTAGATATTAATTTAGACACTCTTGCTTTCTTTTGATTACTCTTTTCATGGTATCTTTTTCATGTTTTCAGTTTCTACCTATCTTTATCACTCCAGTTGAACTGAATTTTTTGTGGATAGCATATAGTTGGGTCATTTTTTTTTAAATCCATTTTACCAATCTGTCTTTTAATTGGTGTATTTGCATTTAATGTTATTATTGATATGTTAGGCTTAACCCTGCCTATTTAAAAAAAAATTTTTTTTTTAATTTTCTGTTTCGTTGCCTCTGATATTTGTTTTTGTTTTCTTTTTTCTGGCTGCCTGAAAGCTACTTAAACATTTTTTTAGGGTTCCAGGTTGATTTTTTAAATCGTGTTTTTGACTATATTTCTTTGTATAGATTTTTTAAATAGTTGTACTGGGTATAATATTATACACATATAACTTATCACAGTCTGTTAGTTTTGACATTTTACCTGCTTATATTAAGTATAGAAACCTTACCTTCTTTCACCATGTCCCATTTAAAAGATAATTATTTAAAATATTTTCTTTACATGAATTGAGAACCACATTAGACAGTGTTATGAGTTCTTTTTTTAATAAATAAATTTATTTATTTATTTTTGGCTGTGTTAGCTCTTTGTTGCTGCTCTTGGGCTTTCTCTGGTTGCGGCGAGCAGCGGGGCTACTCTTCATTGCGGTGTGCGGGCTTCTCATTGCGGTGGTTTCTTTTGTTGCGGAGCACGGGCTCTAGGCACACAGGCTTCAGTAGTTGTGGCACGTGGGCTCAGTATTTGTGGCTTGCGAGCTCTAGAGCGCAGGCTCAGTAGTTGCGGTGCACGGGCTTATAGTTGCTCTGCGGCATGTGGGATCTTCCCGGACCAGGGATCGAACCTGTGTCCCCTGCCTTGGCAGGTGGATTCTTAACCACTGCACCACCAGGGAAGTCCCATACTTACCTATATTTTTGCTCTTTCTGTTGACTTTTTCTTTCTTCCTGATGTTTTAAGATTTTCTGCTTTTCATTTTCTTTCTGTGTAGAGAATTTACTTTTGTCATTCTTGAAGGGCATGCTTGCTCATGAAAAATTATCTTAGTTTTCCTTCATCTGAGAATGTCTTGATTTCCTGAAGGATATTTTGCTCTGTATAGAATTATGGCCTGATAGTTCTTTTCTTTCAGCCATTGAGAAATGCTGTGGCACTTCCTTCTGATCTTCAGGGTATCTGATGAGAAAAAAAAAAATCTGTACTCAAAAATTTTTTTCCTACTGTAAATAATCCATCATTTCCCTCTGGATGCTTTCAGGATCTTTTCCTTTTGGTTTTTAGAAGTTGGACTGTGATGAGTCAGTGTGAATTTCTTTGGGTTTATGCTATTTGGTGATATCTCATATTCTTGTATCTGTAGATTTATATCTTTTGACAAATTTGGGAAATTCTTTGAAAATTTTTTAGGCCCCCCCCCCCCCCATATTTTGTGTCTCTGGGACTAGAAGACAAGCATGTTAGATCTTTTGTTATAGTCCTACATGTCCCTGAGGCTGTTTTCAACTTTTAATCTTTATAGCCTTATTTTATTACATATACTTCTAGTTTTGTATTATTTGGAAAATATATTTAACATAAAATTTACCATTTTAATCATTTTTGAGTGTACATTTCAATGACATTAAATATACTTACAGTATTGTGCAACTATCACTACCACCTATTTTCTGAACATTTTCATCACCCAAACAGAAACTCTGTACCTGTCTATTAAGCAATAGTTCTCCTTCTCCCTTCTCCTCAGCCCCTGGTATCCTATATTAATCTACTTTCTGTTTCTGTGATTTACCTACTCTTGGTATTCTGTATAAGTGGAATCATGCAATATTTGTTCTTTTATGGCTGCCTTATTTCACTTGGCATGATGTTTTCAAAGTTCATTCCCTCATAGTATGTATCAGACATTTATTCATTTTTAAAGTTGACTAATATTCTATTCTTTGTGTGAACTACATTTTGTTTATCCATTCATCTTTTAATGGACACTTGGCTGGATCTACCTTTTGGCTACTTTGAATAACACTGAAGAGAACATGAGTATACAAATATTTGGTCACTTCCTTGCTTTCCTTTCTTTAAGGTATATATCTAAGGGTGGAATTGCTGGGTCATATGGTAATTCTTTGTTTAACTTTTTGAGTAACAGACAAATTTTGTTCTTTTTTTTAGGCCTATTTTCTCTCTTTTGTTCAGATTGGGTAATTTTTCTGTTCTATCTTCCTGTTCATTGATTCTTTCTTTTGTCCTCTCCATTCTGTTGGTAAGTCTATCCCTTGACATTTTTGTTTTGCTTATTACATTCTTCAGATCTAAAATTTCCATTTGGCTTTCTTTATATCTTCTCTTTATTTTTCAATACTTTCTACTTTCTCATTTGTTTTAAATGTGCTTATAATTTCATGTGGAAGCACATGATGGCTGTTTGCAAATCCTTAGAAGATAATTCTAAAATCTTTGTCATCTCACTGTTAACATCTGTCAGTTGTCTTTTCTCATATAAGTTGATATTTTTGGGGGGTCTTTGTACGATGAGTGACTTTCTTATGAAACATGGCCATTTTAGGTATTATATTATGAGACTCAGGATCTTACTTAAATATTTTGTTTTAGCAGACCTTCTCTGGCATTGCTCAGGTAGGGGAAGTGGAGACCACCTTTGTTACTACTGGGTGGGGGTAAGAGTTCAGCCTCCTCATTTGGCTCTTGTTGATACCACTTTGGCTGGGGAAGGAAGGAGCATCTTATTGCTGTTCCCACAGAGTCTCTACTGATACCTCAGGAGTAGGGATGTTGAAAATTTGATGAGCTGGTTGTGAAAAACCTGAATCTCCAGCAGGCCTCCTCTGACACCACCCCAGTGAGGGGGAGGGATGCCTGATTACCCCTCGGTGTGGAAGCCTGAACTTCACTGATACAGTAGAATGGGGGTAGTGGTGGCTTGTTACCACTGGGTGTAGGTGAATCTTGGCTTCCCAGGCAGCATTTACACCACCCTGGTATTACCCTCGGGGATGAGAAGTAGAGGAGTTTGGGGCACAGGTAGAAGTCTAGGATCTCCTAGCGTGGGTGGGGTTAGATCCACAGTTTTTCAGTTGAGTTTGGCTGTAGGAGAGGAGTTATCTCAAAGTTTTCTATTTTGCTAATCTGCATCTTTCATGGCATTTTAGCTAGAGACAGCAAGCTTTTCTTGGGGCTTCCTTTGTCTTTGCCTGTTGATGTCCCAGGTTCCCTGTTTCTCTAGTGCTCAGCCTGGAATTTGTGAGACAAGAAGAAAACTTGTCACTTTGATATTCCTCATGTCCCAAGTTGCCTAGCCATTCTGCCTCTTCTCTCACCTTCCAGGGTCAACTTATGTTTGTATTATAGATTAATATCTAAGGCTTTTCACTGTACTTATCAGAAGTAATAGGGAAAAGTCCATCTATTGCATCTGGAACTATTTCTTTATTTTTAAAGTGTTAATCATAATTATTAATGTACCTACATCTCTATGTTACCATGATGTTTAAGTGAGATAAGAGTGAAAGAGGTTTAGATAATTAAATTCTTTTTGAACATCAGTTATTCCTAAGTGACATATGGAAGACATCTTGTTCTAGAGCAAGAGTTACATGTTTTATGAGGTTTCCACAAAGGAATGAAAATTCATATATATTCTCTTTTTCTCCCTGACAGCATCCTACCTACTTATCCTTTCCTCCTTCTCTAGAATATTACATAAAGAGATTTTACTCAAACTTGTGGTTTGCAGTTGGAATACCCTAATAACAATTGTAAGTACTGTGAACCATTTATTAAGCACTTGTAATTGCCAGGCACTGTGCTAAGTGCCTTTCAGTGATTTTCTGAATTCATCCTATTAGATGCTGTTACTCTATTTTGCAGCTGTGGAAATAGAGGCTTAGAGAGGTCAAATAATTTGCTAAGCTCACTTAGGTAGTGAGTGGTGGAGCTGGGATCTGAACACAGGTCTTAGAGTTTAAAGTTTATGCTCTTCTACATTCTACTTCTTTTCTGTAGTCTCTCTTGTACTTAATCATACAACTATTTAGAGCTTTCTGTTCTGTTGGTGAGGGCCTAGTCAGAATTCTTAAACATCGTATTATTTTTGTTTGTTTCAATAAAAGGTAAAAGATACTACCTAGATTTTATCCAGTATTAATTTCTTAGAATGCCATAGTGGTTTTATCTGCAAGTGTGTTTGCGCGTTTCTTAATGTTTCTGGCAAAATTTAACATGTGATCAAGTGACTGTATTCTCCCAATTGATTCATCTTTAGTGTCACTTTAATTTAATTTCTGAAAGATTAAGTAGTTATTTTTCTCACTTCTCTGAGAGTGAGTGATTCATTCAGCAATTATTTATTGAGTGACTACTTTGTGATAATCACTGTGCTAGGTGCTGGGGATATTCAGTAATGATGTGTTTCTTTATTCTTGAGATTGTTATGTGACTTTAATTTTATCTTTCCTAGGAATCTTTCAATTCACAAATCAGTAAGATTTTATCCTTTTTTAAATTTCTAGAGGGTGGTCTTATAGAGAGCATATGTGTTTGTGAGGAAGAGTTTGGTTTAATTTTTAGGAAGATACTCATACTCCTAAAATTATTTATGCCAGTGTCTACAGTGTATTTTTCAGTGCAAATAGAGACTTTTTAGATGAATGCTTTGCTTCTCAAGCCCATGATTGTTTTGAGAATGTAAAAGACCTATAGGAAAAAATCACTTTACCCCTAATGTTGAATGCTGAGGAAAAGGAAAATTCTGGTTAGGAACATTACTTATGATTCCCACAGTATGTCTGATATACCTAGTCTGTGTAAAATAAAACTTCCAAAAAATAGAAGAAAATGGCTTCAAACATAAATTAAATCTGCTTAAAATTCATGGGTAAGCTAATACTAAACTAACCTTGCTGTTGGGAAATTAATATTTTCTGTTTTATTGCAATGGAATCGTATAATTTTATTATTGGAGAGGCCCTTATGCATTTGCCCAACCCACTCACTTTAGATATGAAACTTGAAACTGTAGAGGTGAGGTGATTTCTACTGCCTTTTTTGAAAGAGGCAGGACTAGAATTTGGCCTCCTAACCAGAAGTCCTGGACCCCTTTTAGTGTATCACCTGGAACACATATTAATCATATTTTATGTTGATATCTGATGGATGGTATGAATAATAGCAGTATTGATTTTCTTAAATTTTATCATTTCCTACTAATCCCGTATATATCCAATGTTCTTCCTGCTCAGGATTTCAGTTTTCTCAACTCAGGATCACAGGCAAAGCACTTACCATAGTTCATCCGTTGTTGAACTCTGTAAACATTTACACATTGCTTCATTAATCCACATTGCTTTGTTTCTTAGCTTTCTAGACTTCACATGTTGGTCATAGTCTATATAACAGCCATACTTACAATAAATGCCTTCAGGTAGGTGGATAATATTTTGTTTTGTTTTTCATGAAAAGGAAACTAAGGGGCTGGGGATTATGACTCTTGCTGTGAGGACCTTGCTCCAGGCTCTCACCCTCTGCTTCTTCACTCTTTTTTTTTTTTCATAAATTTATTTATTTATTTGGCTGTGTTGGGTCTTGATTTCTGTGCGAGGGCTTTCTCTAGTTGCGGCGAGCGGGGGCCACTCTTCATCGCGGTGCGCGGGCCTCTCACTGTCGCGGCCTCTCTTGTTGCGGAGCACAGGCTCCAGACGCGCAGGCTCAGTAGTTGTGGCTCACGGGCCCAGTTGCTCCGCGGCATGTGGGATCTTCCCAGACCAGGGCTCGAACCCGTGTTCCCTGCATTGGCAGGCAGATTCTCAACCACTGCGCCACCAGGGAAGCCCTGCTTCTTCACTCTTATGAGCTTTGTCAACCAGCTTCTATTTCAGGTCTTCAGGGATAGTGAGTCCTGGGGACCCTTGTTTGGCTCATTTCACTGTTGGATGGCTTTCATTAAAAAAAACACATTTCCTTGGATTGAGACACAGTTAGCTTGCATGTAGCGTCTCCACTATGATTCTTCTGACTGTATGGAATAAATCAAATTTCTCTGTTTCCTGCCTAAGTGTTCCGGGTTGTTTGAGCCATTCCTTACTTTGTAGGTTTTAGATAATTCACAATTCTATCTGCTTCATTTTCTTGTTGTCCCCCGTAAAGTGATCCCCAACCCTTAAATGGGTGCTTCAGGAATAGGTCAGGTCTCAAGGGGGCAAGCCAGACTCTCTTGTCCGGGGCTCAGTCTGGGGACTTCTTCCCTCAGCCTGGACCCCACCCGGGGGAAAGTGATCTCCAAGCCTGGCGTCTGAGGGCTGTGCTTTGAGAAGCATACTTTAAATAATACATTGCCTGTGTCCTCTCCTTGGTTTCTAGCTGATCTCTTGAATCCTTATTATTAGCTATTAATGCCTTAACAGGTCATCTTGATTCCTGCTGTCCCTCTCCCTATATTTCACCTTTGCACTGGTCACTCCTTTTTTGTACTATGTGGGAGATCTTCTAGACCCTTCGGTTTCCAGTTTTGATTGTCCTTCATCTTTTGCTCCCTCGTCTCATTACAGACTTGAGTTGGATGCACTAACTAGTTGCATGGCCTTGGACAAGTCGCTTAACTACTGCCAGCCTCAGTTTTCTCAACTTTGTAAAGAGTCAGAGCACACCTCCTCATGTAAGAAATCAGTGAAATAACGTGTATGAGAATGCTTTTGTTTTTTGGGTTTTTTCTGTTTTGGCTCAGCTGTGTAAGTGCTAGCCCTGGAATTTTTCACAGGTTCCCTTGGTGGTTGTTGCCTTTGACTGGTAGTATATTGGGACATTTGTACACAGCGGACATGGACTAACAAGCATTTGAATGCTCACATTTTTTGTTCTTCAGGGAACTGCTGTTTCCCTTTAGAAAGCTAGGACTTTGACAGCTTCAGAGGAAGGGATGCATGAGCTATTTTTTTTCCTGTTAAATTAGTTCAGTGAGACTCTATTTGCATAGTAGTCCTTAAGTTCTTTGCTTAGATCCTTTGGCCCTAGGCACTTGGAGCGATGGATTTGTCGAGAATCAGACATGTGCAGTGTATTCAGACGTCAGCTGACAAGGCTCCTCCTCTCCTCCCCCAAGCTGAGCAGCCCCTTTGGAATGTCTAATGAAACCCATGCTCGTGCGTGCATGCTGCATTAAAACAAAGCAGGCAGCCCTGGAATGAGCCCTACAAGGTACTATTACTATGTTAGGTTTTATTTGCCTGTTCTGACAATGCTGGGCAAATGAGGGCTCTGCTGATGCAGCTGAATCTCACAGTGAGCTGTCTTTGTTGTCTAACTTCTCCCTCATGGGTCTGGCATTAGTCCTGCTTGCCAAACACTCTTTGAGACAACAAAATGACAGAACATTGTCTTCTTGCTGATAATAGGGCAGGTTGTAATTGATTTACTTAGTACTTTGAAGGGTGGAAAGTAGGGTCTTGAGGAGCACCTGAAATTTTGTTTATTTATTGTCCTGGAGATACAGATCATTAGTTTTTGATATGCAGGTTCACCTAGCAGACTCTGAGATGAAAGATGTAGCAGCTGAAATGGACTTGATTTTTTTTTTTTTTTTTTTTTTTTTTTTTTTTTTTTGTGCTAGGGGCGCCCCTTTTTGTGGTACGCGGGCCTCTCACTGTTGTGGCCTCTCCCGTTGCGGAGCACAGGCTCCGGACGCGCAGGCTCAGCGGCCATGGCTCACGGGCCCAGCCGCTCTGCGGCATGTGGGATCTTCCCGGACCGGGGCACGAACCCGTATCCCCTGCATCAGCAGGCGGATTCTCAACCACTGCGCCACCAGGGAAGCCCTGGACTTGATTTTTAAGATAGCTATAGAAATGGTCTATATTACACAAATAACATAAGTGGATGTTTCTCAATAGCTGAAATTTAATTTGTACTTTCGGACTGCCGTTTGATAAGACATTCCTCCTGGGTAATGAATAGCACCAGTGTCCTAAGGAATTTTTCTCTTTGTCTCTGACTAAGGGGAAATCAAGCTGCTAGCTGCAACAAGCTCAGGAGTGAATTCTTGGCCAGCCCCAATGTATAGCTATACATTGCCTTGTGGACTGTTTGGTGGCACCTTGGACATTTTATTGATGCCACGAGCACAGCTGTTAGAGATGTGGGGTCTGATGAGCCATGCTCTGTTCTCCATTCACAGTCTCCTCCCCACCACCTTCTCATAGAGGAAGCCAAACAAGGATCTAGTGTGTTGATAGATCAGTGAAAAATTATTACTACTTCTGGGAAAGAAGCACAGAGTTGCATTTTCTGCGTGTGGTTGGTCAAGAATATCATCTTTATATGTCAGGGTAGCAGAAGCTTTGTTTGTTGCTGCTGGTGTCAGGACAATCACCTGAATATCAATTCATTGGGGTGTAGTTATCAATAATGGTAAAAGAAAAAATGCGAGGTTGGAGCTTAAAAATTCTAAGACTTTGTTGGTCTTGCGCTGCTCTTCAAATTAAGTCAGAGCTGAAACTCCCCTATCCTGCTACTGAGATGGTCGCTTCCTCTGGGCTTTCCTTGACTTTAGAAAGTTGGCTTGGTGACCTTCAAGGTCTTTTCTCTCTGACTTCCTGTTTAACTCCAAGGTAAGTCTTAACTCATGTTTTAGTCATTAGTTTCAAATGCCTCCCCTGCTGAGTTTCTTTATGCTGAGAACAGAATGGAGGGAGTTGCACCTTCTCTTTCCTCCCTTCCCGGGTGGTGCTCTCATTAGGTACTGAGGGGATGGTGGCCAGGAGGCCATGCGGCCTAGGAAGGGGGAAGAGAAGTGAAGGTACTAAATTAAAGCACTGTCAACACCAGGGGGAGAGCCCTTGAATTAAAAAGACTTCACAGAGTAGTTACCGGGTCTGCCTTACTCTTTGGCATCAAGGAGGATTGGTCTTCATACCTACTATGACCCTTATGTGGCCAGAGACTGAGTCTTAGATTAATTCTGTTCGCCCTGACAGTGCCCTATATAGAACTGGACATCTGTAGGTATTAATTATTTCTGCTTTGCTTAACTTCTGGAAATCATTGCAGTTGTCAAGTGAACAGGACTATTAAATATTATATAGGAAGGGTTCATGCTTATAGCATTTTCATCATTCCAAATATTGTGTTCATTGAAGCAGAGAACCTTGTCAAGACAGCCATTACCAACATTTACAGAATGAAAGCAAGAGCTATTAACTCCTGGATAAGAATTGAGGATATTGTGCTTTCAAAAGAAACAAAGGGAGTTTTAAAATATTTCAATGGGCACTCTCTTTAGACTTAAATATTTTAAAAATAGAAGTAAAAATAAAGAAGTTAGTAGAGGGGAAAAGACAGTGTTGTAAGAGCTTTAGGTCATGGTCATATTAAGGTTCATTGTTAAGTTAAAACAAAAAAATTGTTACCTGCTATGTATCCTCTTTTGCAGGATAATTTTAATGCATCCTGAAAAGTGACCTGAGAATCTGATGAAATGTCAGACAAGCTGACAAACTGAGAGAGGCTATCTTAGTAACTAGTCCTTGTTCTTACACCCATATTCATCTATTTGTGGCTGTTGATTCTAGTCACCTCCATTCTCATCTTCATCCAAATAGAGGCATTAAAACTTAATCTTGTGTGGATGCCTGCTTTGTAGATTTAGGAGAACAAGAATATGTGAACATGCCTGGTTAGCCATCTAAAGAATTTGTTACCAGCTAGTTGATTTCAAGAGCCAGCCAGCTAGGTTGTGCAGTGTGCTTGTTACTGGATAGTTCCACATCAAATACATGCTCTAAATGTTACTCTGTTAGATTTCTCTATTCCATTAAGCCTGTCAGGCTTACCTGTCAGTGGAAAAAAAAAAATCCTAGTGAAGTATCTAAATTTTAAATCATAGAGTCTTCAGGCTAGAAATGACTCTGAGGGTCTAAGACAAGTGCTCTAAAATTCACATATTTTCTGAGGTTAGACAGATAGCATAAGTGAATGAATTGGACAGGTGTAAGCAAGAGGGAGCAATGGGGCGGGGACATTGAGAGGCTGCAGAGGCGTTCAAATTCAGAAATTTTAGAGGACATTATTCCTACCTGGCCAACAGTTGTGAGGGCTGATTCAGCTGGCATTTGGGAGACCCTGGACCCTATGTTTCAGGTTACCTATCTTTTTTTCCAGTACGATGACCTGCATAAAGATAGGAAAAGGCACTTACCCAAGGACAGACAGCTAGTGAGGGCCAGAGCCTGATGTTCTGAGTCTCAGTCTGATGGTCTTTCCACTGCATCATAGTGATATCTAAATGGTAAGGTGGGAGCACCCTGATTTAAGTTAAGAATTAAGATTTTTTTTCTGAACCATTTACTTTTTTAGAGAGGTGTAACTAACATATAATTACATGCACTGATCTTAAAGGATAGCTTGATAGATTTTTATATATGTATACCTTCATGTCTGTATACCACACAGATCACCCCTGGAGTTCCTCATGGCTTTTTCCACTCCTTACCCCCCTCCACCCTCTCCATGCACCATAATCACAATTCACCATGGAACCAAGGCAGTTCTACTTACAGAGCTGTCACTGGCTCTGTTCCTCCCCACTCCTCCCTCCTCACTACTTCCTGCTTTAGATTCAGTTGTAAAGAGCTATCGCAAACACAAGGGTGTACGTTGCTTACGTTTTTTTCCCCACGTAAACCCAGCAGGATGTCTCCCTTCAGAGGGTTTTGGAGGTGCTGCTTCTTGCAGTGTCAACTGCTTTATACAACAGCACATTTAGGACACATGATATTAATTATTTGGAGGCCACTTTTCCTTTGGGAGAACTTCAGAAGTTTTTTATTTCATGATTTTATTGAATCAAAGATCCATATTTCATTGCAGTGGGCCTAGTGCTCAAAACCTTGGTGATTGACGGACTGAAAATATAGCGAAGGCAACACCCCAAACAAAATCCACCTCACAGGCAATGCAGCTCATTAAAAAAAAAAAAAAAAAAAAAAAGCTGGTTCCCAGGCTGAAGCTGTTAAGCAGATTTTTATGCAGGGCTTCAAGTTACTAAAAAAGCAGGATTCAATATGTCCTTTCCTTTGATTTGTAGGAGAGGGTGAGAAGTAATGCTGTTGCTTTTCTCCCCCCTTCAGGGTTTTATCATATTCTGAAAGCAATGCTTGAAGGACCTATAAATGGATTTGGGCTGTCTCCTAGTGCAGGGATTAACATAGAATTACAGGGGTGCTCTGCATGGTGGTTGGGAAAATAAGGAGGATGCTGTTCTCTGTTTCGGACAGACATGGTGCTCCTTTCTCTAGTCCGCTGATGTTCCTTATAAAGCAGCCTGTCACTTTGAGAAATGCACACACTGTACCATCTTGCAGTTATAAAGGTTAAGTAAGCATCTTGAGCAGTGCCCCACTGCTTTTGTACTTCCCTTAATGTCAGCCGATAAAGGATTATTGAAAAAAGCTTGCAAGGAGATAAAAGGCTTGCAAGTTGAGGTTGAACAATTGAAATTTTCTGTTCCCAGTGTAGTAAATTACCAATGGCAGATTTAATGTTTGTTAATTATCAGAGTAAAGTACTAAGGATTGTTTTCTTTTGCCTAATTAATTACCTCATCTGGAGTGGAATGTTAATTCAGATAAATGATTATTTCTTAATACCTCTGAAGCTTTCCTTGGAGTCTCCTAGAATTGCCAGTCCTGAAGTATGTGGGATAAGAGACCAACATGGCTGCTTTCCTAGCTTTTTCCCGTCTGAGAAGATGGCAGGATAACTCTTATCTTGACTGACCTGGTTTGGTGGGTGCTATTTAGGGGAACATGGCTTTGCTTCCTTGAACCATGTGCCTTACAATCAAGTTTCTTAGTTAGTTTCTCATGTGATTCTGAACTTAACACTGGACCTCTTTTTATTTATTTAAAATTTATTTTATTTATATTTATGTATTTATTTTTGGCTGCGTTGGGTCTTCCGTTGCTGTGCGCGGGCTTTCTCTAGTTGTGGTGAGCAGGGGCTACTCTTAGTTGCGGTGCGCGGGCTTCTCATTGCAGTGGCTTCTCTTGTTGCAGAGCACGGCTCTAGGCGCGCGGGCTCAGTAGTTGTGGCTCACAGGCTCTAGAGCGCAAGCTCAGTAGTTGTGGTGCATGGGCTTAGTTGCTCTGTGGCATGTGGGATCTTCCTGGAGCAGGGCTCGAACCCATGTCCCCTGCATTGGCAGGTGGATTCTAAACCACTGCGCCACCAGGGAAGTCTCCTGGACCTCTTTTTTTTAAAAAATCCTTTGGAGAAATTCATTTTGGGGTTCTGTGAACATTAAAGATGATGTCCTTTGGAAAGGACACTCTAGTTTCCTTCACTCACTTTTCATCTTCAAGTCACGTTAGCTCCTCATGTTTATTGTTGGGAAAAAAAAGTATCCTTTAGAATTCAGAATGCTAGAGACAGGTTTTTCTTCTTTCTTGGACCCAAGTTTTATCACTTCTAATAGCTAAAAGAATAATATTCAAAAAAAAGCTAAAACCATGACTCATATATAGATATAAAATGTTATACATGTCAAAGATTTTATTTAACTTATTATTAAATGAGGGAACGAGGCTGATGTTACACCAGGTAAAAAGAAGTCAAAGAATCACAAATTTATACGGAGTAATGTTGAAAAGAATGTTAGATGGACATAAAACTGACTTTTTTCAGGGGGAGGGCAGGTGGTTCTCCTAGAGGATAGATATTATTTGCATCTCTTTAGACAGTTTATGGAGTTATGAAATAGCCTAGTCATTACAGAAGTACTGTCTCTGTAGGATGTGACTCCCTGGGGGCTTCAGTTTTCCCTGAAAGTAGGTCTGGTGATCTCTTTTACCTATTTCAGGGCCAGAAGTTTCCCTTGACACAGTTTTGTATGAGATTTTGGTCCAGTTCTGTAGAATGATACTGACTCTTCAAAGTAGATTAGAGATTAAAAATATGTGACTTATTTTTCTTTCTAGAAGAGTGGTTAAATCACTGGTGAGAAGGACTGGTGGATCTAAGCCACTGCCCTGGTGAGCCCCAGCCTCATGTGACTGGTCACCTCTCACCATCTCCTCCTGATAGGTATTTATGAGCACTTTCTTTCATAAAGATGTGAAAAGGCAGCAGGAGTCTAAGATTATCTGGAGGGCAAAGTCTGGAGCCTGGTATTAAATGGATAGTCCTGTTTTCTTCTGGTGTTGCCAAGCTGAGCTGTTTAGGATAATGCTTAGAAAAACACCTCTTGAGCCAGGAAGTTGTCTGATTAGTGAAGGGACTTCTAAGACACTCTGCTCAGACAGCACCCAGGTCTAGCACAAATATTCATCTGAGTCTTACAAAGACATTAGAGCTCAGGAGGTTTATCACTATGTGATAAGCCATAGTGGAGAAGAATATGAAAAAGAATGTATGTATATATGTATGATGGAATCACTTTGCTGTATAGTAGAAATTAACACAACATTGTAAATCAACTATACTTGAATAAAATAAATTTTTAAAAAATTAAGAAAAGAAGAAAAAGAGTCTAGATTAAGATTCTACCTAATTATAGAGTCTACTGCGGTAAGCCACAGCTGGATTGAGTAGTGTGGTAGCCTTGCCCAAGAGCTGGGAGGCTGTGTGCCTGCCCCTCCACACCAAGAAGTCCAGGGTATCGAGGGTGCATTAAAATGAAGCCACAGAGACATAAAAAGCACCATAATACCATTAAGTCCAGCAGCCTCTGGCGGAGAGGCTGACCAAATAGCCTTCTGGCTTCTGCATTGTGTTTGGTGCTCTGGGTATCTCAGGCTTGCAATCTGCTGACCTGTGTCTCTGACTGACATTTGCCTTGGACTGTGGTTCTTGATGCCAAGAAGTAGTGTTGGGATAGGAGTCTTTGTCCCAAGCAAAATAAATTACTGGTCCCACTAGATGTTAAGTTTTTTTTTTTTCTTTTTCATTTCATTTTATTTTTTTTGGCTGTGTCGTGTCTTAGTTGTGGCACGCAGGATCTTCATTGTGGGACACTGGTTCTTTGTCGCGGCGCGCGAGCTTCTCTCTAGTTGTGGTGTGAGGGTTTTCTCTCTTTAGTTGTGGTGCACGGGCTCTGTAATTTTTTCGGCAGGTGGGCTCTCTCGTTTAGGTGTGCGAGCTCAGTAGTGTGGCGCATGGCATGTGGGATCTTAGTTCCCCGACCAGGGATCGAACCTGCGTCCTCCACGTGGGAAGGCGGATTCTTTACAATGGACCACCAGGGAAGTCCCAAACATTAAGTTTTAAACCCAAATATGTCTTACTGCCTTCAAAACCAGGGTTTAGAGCATATCAAACTGGTGCCATGTCTCCAATAACTCTACTTTGTTCCAACATTGGGTAGATTACTGTGAGATTTTAAATTCAAATACTCCCATATTCACTTCGTTTACAAAATGACTGTAATAAAGCATACTGTTTCCTCCTCCCTTTTTTTTTTTTTTCCCCTTCCACAGTGCAGCCAAGTGAGAGCAAATCATTCCCAGTCAATTTTTTGTTGCTGTTTTCCTTCATGCCGGAGAAGGGATGATGCCACTCTTTCTTGCTGTAGCCCTGTGCTGGGGTGTGGCTCCCTCGCCTTAATTTGTCATCTGAAAGCAATTTTGTTCAATTAAAGATTAGAATTAAATTTCAGTTGTAGAGCTTCTGTGCAGAGGAAATGATGCATTAATGAACACACAGATGTCATCTTGCAGCCATGCTGTTTGCAGAACAGTTTCTTCAGGATTCAAATAATAAAAGGAACCACGGCAGCGGGAGCATTGTTTACTCGTTGACATACTAAGTGGAGACTTCACAGCTATTTGCAAACCATTTATCATTCTGTATACTGAGAAGGAAAACATACTTTATCTAAAATATTTGAAATAATGACTCCTAAAATCAGATAACATGAGCCTTAATGCCAGGTGCCATGCAGTAAATTGCATAATGCTGTTGGGTTGTAACTGAAGCCATGATTTGTGATGATGCTAATGATCTATCCAAATAGACGGGAGTTGAGTATAAAAAGAGAGTATTCCTAGAAAAAGATAAGGCGACTAGTGAATTAAAAGTATGGTAGGAGAGGGATCGTATTTCACTTATTGGAAGACCCATCTGCTCTTCTGTACACACATTATGTAAGTTTCACTCTCTGTATTACAAATATCCCACAGGATGGATAGGAAGTTCATATATCTGCCTTCAACTATTTTTTTTTTACTAACAGACATGAATGAACAGAAAGATTTATGTCTCATGTGTAGAATATTTCAGGATGGTAGGCTTTTTTTGTTTTTTTAAAGGGAGTTGTATATTTATTCTGTGATATTCTCTGCACTGCTTTGCCTGATGACTGTGGCTTCAAGGGAGGAGAAGGCAGCAAGTGAGGAGTGAGGGTCTGGGGAGGTGGAGAGGGTTTCTGTGACATAGCATTGGTTGGTATGGTCTCCAGGCCTGGGCCACACACTGCTCTTTGGCACTCATGGTTACTGTGCATATTTCCAGATGCTTCCCAGACCTGTGTCCAGTGTGTCCCAAGTCACTGTTAGGTTTTTTATATAATCTCTGTGCTGCACAGAATTTCTTAAATGTGTTTTGAATGCAGAGGGCTCTCAGTATCAGGTGGCATCCACCCTGGTCATTGATGTCGATATGGATGAAATCTCACTTGATACTTTTTAATCTCCTAGTTCAGGGACCTTTCTCATTCCTCTTCCTCTGTTACAAAAAGTCTCTGTAATGTTTGACAGGGGTTAATGGTTTCTCTCCTTGAAATGTTTTCTTTTCTGTGCCTTCTGTGACATCACATTTTTCTTTTTCTTTATCCATGTCTTGTGCCAAGGCCATTTCTCTTCTGTTCTCATTTCCTTATCTAAACCCCTAGCTGTGCACACTGCCCTGAGTTCTGTTTTTCTGACTCTTCTCATTAGCACATCATCCATGATCAAAATGCCATTAATGTCCCAATTTTCATTTCCAGTCAGAATTTACCTTCCCAACTCCATATCTCTGTGTCTGTATCTGGAAATTCCATTAGAATCCCAGTGCGTCTATGATAAAATGTACACACTCTCTCGTCAACTCTTTTTCATTCTTTCTTTTCAGTAATGCTGCCTACGTTTTCTGGTTACAATTTTTTTGGCTATTTGTAGCTTTCTACCCCCCACACACACACTTTTTTTTTTTTTTTTTTTTGCCTCTCATGAGTACTTCCTATTCCTTGTCACCTATAAGTCCTTTTTCCTTTTCACTTTTTTTTGCTACCTGCTTTGTTCAGGTGCTCATTACACATCATCTGCACAGTCTCAGCAGCCTCATAATTGGTCTTGTGGTTCTGGTATCTCTTTCCCACAAACCTTCCTGTAGTTGTCTGTTTGTCTGCTCATTTCAACATACTGTTCAAAAGCCTTCCATGGCTTCCTGTTGCCTGACAGATAAGTTCAAATTTCCTCAGCCTGGTGACTAAGCAGCCCATTCCCTCCCTTAACAACCCAGCTCTATCTTTTACTAACTTTCCCTCATAGGTGCTCATTCTGTTCTCCTTATTCTCCCATATCTGCCTTTCAACATCTTGCCCTTGCTAAAGCCCAGCTCAGATGCCTCTTCCAGGAAACCTTCCATGATTACCCACTGGAGTGTACTCTCCTGCTCCAGGAGCAAATGGGTGCTACACTTCTATTAGGCCACCTGCCACATACTGCAGGTATTTACTTAAGGATCTTATTGCCCTGCTGGGTTATAATTGCTGTGATAGCAGGGATCATCTTATTCCTTTTGTATTTTCAATAGAACTTGGTCTGTTAACTTTGGATTCAGTGTGTTGTTGGAAGAATAAGTTGTAGAGCAAGTCCTTTCACATAACAAGTGCTAGAGCATCTTTAGTTAGAGACGCCAGGTGAGATGAGGCTCTGGTATATATCTTACAGGACTTTTCAGTCCTCTTGTCATAATACGTTGTACACCTGTGGTAAGACAAGGCTGGTTAGAAAGGTTAAGAGCACAGGATCTGGCTTCAACTATGATTGAGAACTAAGATAGGAGTATTTGCTTCCATCCTCCCAGAGGTTTCCTGGTATAGCCTAGAATTGTGATTTGCTTAGAGGTGCCTTAATCTAGTCACATGTATCTAATGAATGTGTAGATCCTGGGTTAGCAGGCTGGGGGTCAGGGCTGCTGGCCTTTCTTCCAGGTGCTTGATGATTCATGTGGCAGGGCTGTTGTCAGCCTGGAAAAGGGACCCACATGTCGCTCAGTGATTCTTTAGCCAACCTGAGCAAGATAAACAAGCCCCGGAGACAGGGGTCTTCTGCCAGGCTTAGCCTTCAGGATGTATGGCCAGGCTGTCTGGGGCCTGTTCTCGTCTGCCTTTAAAGGAGGGCGAAGGTGCAGTGGGAGCTGCGTTGACTGGCAGCATCCTTGCCTCTGCTTTGTTGTGGGCCGTCTTAGGCTGTCTGAGGGTGACACTTCGCTGCTGTTCAGGGAGAATCCTGACTCCCTGAGCTGGTTGTTGAGCTGGAGTCTAGGAGGCAGGCAGGCCTTCAGGACTTGGTGGGAGATTGTAATCTGAGACCACTGTTCCTGGGCTGCCTGGCTGAGTTAATCTTTCACAGTTAAAAAAATGTTATAAAGAAGTAAATCCAAGTTTCTCGTACATTAAGCAACCCCTAAAGTTTCCCTTACTGTGGACAAATTAGAAAACAGTTTATGTGTAAAGTTCATAAGTCAGGTAGATACTATACACCACTGAGCTATAAGCTTCTGCTGCCTATTGGAATCATTCACTTATGCTAGTATTCACCTTGACCTTGTTGTTCCCCGAGAAGATGGTGCTCATTTCTGAGATGAGAACATTTGGCTCAAGTGGTAGGTACATCAGATGTATCTACTTGTTGCGCGTGACACATCATAAAGCATGTATCAAAGATGAATGTTAAAGTTCTTGAGTAGCATTTTTCTTCATTTAAATTGTGACCGGTTCACATATTTAACACAATATCTTCCTGCATGAAGATCCTTAACAGCAGCGTTTGGATGATGAAGACAGTTAATTCTTGGTTGACTGAAGTTTTTATCCGAGGCTGGGTTCACTCTGCCAACCAGTTTATGTGCAGGAACACAAGCTAATTATGAAGCTAAATCTTCCTCAAAGCACATAAGACTACTCCAGAGCTTAATAATGAATGTGCAACGTTTGTTCCATGCTTTGCTTTTTACCAGGCTGTGCACACATTCTGATTTGAATCTCACAACAACCTACAAGGGAGCTGTGATGGTTTGTCTTCCTATTTTATAAATGAGAAATTTGAATTTCCAGTAGATGAAATAGCTTGTATAAGATCAAGCATGACTTAAAATTTGCTCTTAGGCCTCTAGGCCATTGCTCTTTCCACTACCCATACTGACTTTTGAATATAAGTGATACGGGGATTAGGCAATTTAGGAGTAACTGCACCAGTGTTCTCCTCTGCTAGCTTGGAAAATGAAGAGCTGTCCTCATACCTATGCACTGTGCTGGAAGAGGTATTTACCTTTGGTTCAGCGCGCCTATAATACACCTCGGTCCTTCTTGTGAGTAACAGTCACTGCCCCTGTACAACCACTCCTTCTGAATGAAGCAGATCAGCCACTACTGACATGTGAGTTTGAAGCAGTGTGCTGTTAATGCTTGGGTAGGAGCTGTTGGAACGTAGGGTTTTACCTATGACTTATCTAAGCAAAAGACTCTGGAAAATGACATTCTGAACAACTGTAGGGGAAATTATGGAAGGCTGGCAAGAGAGACAGTTCCACCAGCTTTCATTAAACATGTGTAACATGTTTTCGTGTGTACTATACAATGTAAAAGGCAAAGGTCTGTTGAGGCTTATTCAAGAACCCGTTCTACCTTGATATCTTTGCTAGTCTTCCGCTTCTAAGCACTTCTAATTGCTGTCTCATTTTTGGATATATATTTTAATTCTGACTTGAGTGTGACATTGCTTCCTTTATTTTGTAAAATTTCCCATTTGTGTGTATTATTTTCCAAAAGGAGTATGAACTCTTTAGGTCGGAGTTCTTCTAACACCCTTGCCTCCTTTATATGTTAAGCCAAATTCTGGCTCCAAGGGAAACTATGGTCTCCAAGGCTGTTAGGGTCTCCTCTTACTCCATCATAGATGTAATGTGCTTACCTTGTATTCTGTTTGAGTCTTACTGAACTCTTATGTTCATTGCATTCTGTGTTCTTGGGACATTGTGAATGCTGTGTGCCTACAGAGCGGCAGAGAATGGCAGGCATGCCTATTACATAAATTTCCTCTACTTGTGCATGTGTTCCACTGTCTCATCATACTTCACTTACCAAACACAAGTTCAAAGATAAGATTACAGAGCATTAGACCAAGAGATGAGCCTTTCTGAGTTCCGGGCCCTGGGTGATTGCACAGGTCACTCATCCAGGAGGCTGGCCCTGAACTTAATAGATAAGAAAGCATGGCAGAGACATGTATGCCCATCCTAATGTTCTTTTTGTTTTCACATTGAGGAAAGCACGGATAAGCTCTTACTTTCTTTGCTTGAAGCTCAGGCTTCAGAAATAGGAAAGGTTAGAACATCAATCCATTGTACTGTTCGCCCCTTTATCTATAATTTGCTTAAATGTTTTCTTCCATCTACTTCCTTTCTTGTCATGTTGGGTATGTCCGTAATATATGTGTCAGATGTTATA
The DNA here is from genome assembly GCF_002837175.3 of Physeter macrocephalus. Classification (NCBI taxonomy): domain Eukaryota; kingdom Metazoa; phylum Chordata; class Mammalia; order Artiodactyla; family Physeteridae; genus Physeter; species Physeter macrocephalus. The sequence continues at coordinate 71,013,002 of NC_041227.1, read as the reverse complement.
TCTGCATGTGAGCCTAAATTCTATTCTAAGCACCAAAATGAAAACAGAATGCTTCTGTGTTTAGTTTCTAACACATTTGGGATACTGGAGTATCTCAAACATCGTTTTAAGGTAGGCTTTTAAAATTTTAGCCTCCCACACCAATTATATAACTCATTTGTCTTCTTTGGGCCTGTCATATCTGGTGGAAATCTGGGCTTCTTGTGCCTCCTGAGAAAATAGGTTCTTTTTTTTTTTAATTAAATGGTAGTGGATTAACATCCTGTGGTCCAGGGGCCGCTGGGAAGTAGAATTTGTAGAAGATACTGTTATGAGAATTGCTATTAAATTAGCAAAGAGCCCTCTTTGCTGTCTCAGATGAGAACCATGAAGTTGACTTACACATTCAGGGTGGCACTTGATCTAATCTATATTCTCAAGAGACTCTCCTTTTACTAATCAAGAGGCTATCACCTGCTCATACTTTGAAGAGAAAGGATAAATGTTCCAGGACTTATAAATTCAGAGAAATAGCTTAAAAGAATGTAGTGGTTTAACAGATATGTCTGGCTCTGGAATCAGACTGACTTCAGGTTGTCTGCAGCATAGAAACTTCAGGCACATTTAAGGAACTTAAAAAAAAAAGCCCCCAGGGATTGGGATTTAGTTGCATTTGGGTGGGGGGTCAGGCATTATTATTATTATTATTATTTTTGCGGTATGCGAGCCTCTCACTGTTGTGGCCTCTCCCGTTGCGGAGCACAGGCTCCGGATG
>NC_041227.1:70916744-71012020 GCF_002837175.3 Physeter macrocephalus | reverse complement strand
TGTGTGTGTGTGTGTGTGTGTGTGTGTGTGTGTGTGTGTGTGTGCGCGCGCGCATGTGTGTAAGTTTCTTAGAAGATTCAGTAAACAGCCAGAGTTGAGAATTACTTGACTTAACATTTTTAAACCTCAATTTCCTCATCTGTATTGTGGGAGAAACAGAGTTCCTAATGTATAGGGTTGTTGAACTGAGGATTAGGTAAATGAGCACACCATCTGGCTAGCGGTAAGTATATAGTAAATGTGAGCTGCTATTATTATTACCACCCTACTGAGTCTTCGTTGAGTATGGAAGCTAAACTGGCATATATTTCTTAAGCTTAAAACATGTGCTGATTTGTTAGAAGTGTTGCCGGGAATAGAAATGGTACCTGCCTAAGGGAATGACTTGGGTGGGATTTGAATATCGTGCATAGTTCTTGCCTCCTGCCTCCCAGAGACAGTGTGTCAGAGAATGGCTGGAACCACCTACTTTATGTACAGAGTCATCCCTGGATTAAATACTTCTTTGAGGAAAAAGTTGATTTATTAGATGCTGGGGATATGGTAGCACATCAGGCCCAGTCCGTGCCTCAAGGGGTTCATAGACTGGTAAAGGTATGGAAAAGTAAATGGAAATTATAATACAAGAGGAATAAGTGTTTTGTTAAGGATAATGGAGAACTTAAAGCTAAGCTGGAGATGGCCAAGCAAAGAGGGTTGAGTGAGCTAGGAGGAAGTAGTATTACTGGCAGAGGAAATTGTAGTTTTAAAGAGACTTAAAAGACTCTTGGCACAACTGGGGAACTGGGGAGGTGGGTGGAGTCCAGGAGATGGTGACAAGAAATGAGGTTAGAGCTGTAAGCAAGGGCCTAGGTAATTGAAGCCTGTGTGGACCAAAAGGAGTCCACAAAGGAGATTAGAATTGATCATGAATTGAAAGTTTCATGCAAGGAAGTGACACACTTAGACTTGCACTTTAGAGGTGTCACCAGTCCTGCAGCAGGGTGAAAGACTGTAGACGTGGATACCAATTAGGATGTTGGTAACGGAAGTCCAGATGAGGAGGTCTGAATTCAGGTAGTGACAGTGGAGTCACAGAGAGGTGGGCAGACGGCAGAGAGATTAAGAAGGTAGAACTGATAGGAGTCAGCCCAGGCCTTGTGTCTATTGGATGGTGGGCATCTAGGATGGACCTTGTGCTTGTCTACTCTAAACTCATGATGCTTCCCCTTAAAAACCTTTAATGGCTCTATATTGAGTATAATCTGCCCTAAACATTTTTTTTTCATCTTTATCTCTTACTAGACTCTTCTGTGAATCCATTGTGATCATGCTTTGCATATTTATCCCTCCCCGTCTTTCCCCCAATCCTTCCTGGATGAGCTTTTTACTCTATCTGTTCTAAAAGTATTGTGCTGAATGTCTAGGCATTTGGCAGTATATCAAGTAAATCTATGCATTTGAAAGTCTAGGTCAGCTTTTCTCAAGCACTAGAGAGAATCTTGATGCTCACTGTAAGGCATCATTGTGTATAAAGAATTAACTTCTCTCCTATGCATCTAAATGGTACTAGTTTGATACTTTACTGAAGAGAATAGCCACTTCAATCATTTTTTTGTTCTGTGGATCAGAATAGAATTTATTTCTTGCTCCTACCTCAGTTAGATTGTAAACTTAGTGCTAAGGTTTCTGGCATTAATATTATTATTATTATTGCTAAATTGACTGTGATTGCCTTCATCAGATTATTAACACAAAAGCCAAGGGGCTAAAAAGATTTATTATGCCCAGTTCTGGTTCTGTTTTTTTGTAGAGCTTGCGGGGTAGAAATGGCTTATAGGTTTCTGTGTGACACAAATAGTTTGATAGATGCTCTATAGTTCATGTCTAGAAAACGTTGGAGACTTTAGACTTATTTTAGCATATCTTAGGAAGCTCAGAACAGGTTACCCAGTTGAACCTTACAGAGAAAACAGCGTTACTCTCCATCAGAGGTACAGACTTTAGGGCCCCAGGACTCTGGAATTGGGCCTCTTTTCAGTGATTATAGCTTTCATGCACCCTGTGAACCAACGCGCTGTATGCACAGGAAGGGAAGAACATTGTGACCATTCTGATCATTCCCATAGGAATGCCTAAGAGTACATCAATGAACAGTTATTCACAACTAGGTGTTCATATTGACTGATAATTTCTGGTTTCATATTGTGTTTTGGATGTATGTATAGGCTGACCTTCTGCCTTTTTGATACAGTCAAGAATTCACTTGATCAGTAATTTCTTGAAGTAACAGAAAGCGTTGTGATCCAAAATATTGAATTTTAAGCTTTAAAACTATTTTTTTCAGTGTTTATACAACACATTTCTATTGAGTGACTACCAAGGACCAGACATGGTATTGAGAGAGATTTGATGTGATGTAAGAGTCTTCTCCCTCAAGAGATTAATATTCTAGAACAAGCAGTGGTGATAACTAAGCCACCCAGTTGATCTGGAATTGCATAAAACCTTTACCACAAGCATTGAAATAAGGATTTATCCCCTTTCCAGTAAGAATCTACCCAGTATCCACAAGGCTGTTGCAGCTTCGAGCTTATCTAGTGAAATGGCAGGTCACGCAGACCTATTTGACTTCGGGTGTTGCCATGACTGGATGAAGTTGGATTTATTTTATCTCCTGAGGAAAATGTGTTGGTGAGCAAGTATTACCACATCTTCCCTTGCTTTTCTGTGTCAATACAGTATCCTATTCAAAGAAGCAAATCCCTGGTGTTTTGTTAAAAGACATCTGTGGGCCGGATCACATAATACTTGGTGTGTTTGATGGCTGCTGGCTAATTAGCTTGGGACTTGCTCCCTAGAGATGTAGTACCCCTCCGAAGTCTTCATTGCATTGTTAGTACCAAAAGATGATCCCCTGTCACTTTCTTTTTTTCTTTTCTTTTTTAAAATTGAGGTATAGTTGACATATAACATTATATTAGCTTCAGGTGTACAACAAAATGATTTGGTATTTGTATACATGATCACCACAATAAGTCTAGTTAACATCTGTCACCATACATAGTTACAAAATTTTTTTGTTGTGATGAGAACTTTTAAGATCTATTCTCTTAGCAACTTTTAAATATGCAGTATGGTATTATTAACAATACAGTTGACCCTTGAACAACATGGGGTTAAGGGCATCGACCCTCCACACAGTTGAAAACCCACCTATAACTTAATAGTCGGCTCTCTGTATCTGCGATTCCCCATCCGCAGATTCAACCAACTGCGGATTGTGTAGTACTGTAGTACGTATTTAGTGAAAGAAGTCCACGTATGAGTGGACTTGCGCAGTTCAAACCCATGTTGTTCAAGGGTTAATTGTAGTCACTAAATGTGGTTATTTCTTGTAGCTTAATGATTTATTTATTTGCCAAATACTGGGATTTAGTTTCTCAGAGCACGCTGTTCTACACAGGTATGTAAGCTGTGATTTGTAATGTCTATTTATTATATCAGTAAATCACTTTTAAAGGAGTGCAGGAAAAGGTACCATCAAGATGCTTGCTTCCCTCTGTGTAGTCTAAACCAGAAGTGTCCAAACTTTTTGGATTGTATACCCCTCTTGGCAAAAATGTTTAGAATAAGTACGTCTGTTAAATACGTATACATATACGTATAAAACTTTTATGTACTACTGGACAGTATATTTTAGAGATCATAAAACACACAAAATTAGAAATTATTAAAGAAAGAGATGAAAAGCATTTACAAATAGACATTTTACTGTAGCCTTTATCCTGGTAGACATCTTACAGATCACTGGTATAGACAGAAAGTGCTAAGGGTGCTTGGGGAGTAGATATCATCCCTAAGGCACATGGATGGAGAGGGAGTTATGGGCGAGACATAACCAGTAAGTCATGGCAGGGCATGCAGGAAGACAGAGTCGCTACCATGGGGTTGGTGCAAGCAGTAGGGAGCTATGGGCTTCTTACAGGGAGTCCTGAGCTAGAAGTGGACTTGTAGAAGGCGAGTGGATGGGATAGAGGATGGGGGTGTGTTTGTGGAGAGAACGTGAAGAGACAGGCTAGGATCCCATTCCCACAGAGAAACTGAGGTGAGAAAGGTAAACAGAAGGGTGGTGGCAGGTAGGGTGGGGAACTGGTGAATATTTTGGAACTGCTGTGGAGCCAGCAGCTTTTTTTTTTTCCTTTTTAGACTTTAAAAAGTTTTACTAGGGATACAGAGGTGCATTACATAATGATAAAAGATACAATTCTAAACTTATATGCATCTTATAGTACAGATTCAAAAGTACAGAGCAAAATTTGACAAAACTGGAAGGAGAAATTCACAAATCCACCATCAGTATAGATGACTTTAATAATATCTCATTAGTAATCAGCAACTTACTTTTAATGATCAGACTGCTGAGGAGGAAGTGAGTCTTGAAGGCTGCGGGAGAACAGTGGTGTGTATCAGGGGAAACTCAGGGTAGGGAGGCATATGGGGAGAACTGGCCACATCGCAGAGCCTTATTCCCAGTTCCACTTCAGCTTTTTAAGGACTCCAACAGTGTTTTCAGGAAATGGTTTATTTACTCCCTCCCCTTCTTCTTTCAGACTAAATAACAGGAACCAGTTTTCACCACTAGGGTCAAAGCTAAGTTATTAGGGGGCAGGAAATACTTTCCCAGTTCTGTTATCTACTTTCAAACTTTCTGCTCTTTTACTCCTCTGTTGGAGGAGATAGATGTGTAGCTACTGCCTTTGCAGCCCCTGTGAAAGTGATGGATCTGAGGCTTCCAGAGATCAATCTGGCACAAGAAGTAAAGAAGCAGCCTCATGGCTCTCTCTTAGAGGCAGAGTTTTCTTCCCTTGGACAGGATAGAGCTTTAATTGAATCCAAATCACATCTAATCCCATGAATGCTGGAGAGCAGTACATTTTTAACTAGAAGAGCATCAATTATTTATTAGCCGTGATACTAATTTACCCTGAGTGTGTGTCTTAGAGCTGGCTGTTCATCCCTGTGTGGCCACTGATGTAACGCCATTATGCGCCTGTACGCAACCAAGATCTCTGAATTTTCTAGCCTTGTGTTTTCCTGAAGCTATTATTTTTTTAATGTGTATTAAAATATTTACTCACTGATATCACCTCTTTTCACTGCTCTGAAAAGAGGAGGAGAAGGTGGGGATTCCTGTTGCTGTGGCTCTTTTTTGCTTTTACACCTGAGGGCTATTTGGGAGGTCCTCTCTGGGGGAGCCTTCACTCAACACTGGGCTCTGTGAAGTGGAGTGGGGCTTGCCAGCTGTACTTTGATGCTGCTGCTTTATCTGTTATTTGGTACTGTTGGGTTCCAGGATAAATCTCTGGATCTCACAGTTACAGATGTTTGAGACTTTGAACGTCTGCCCCTAGAAAATGCCCGCAGGTTTTGGTGTCCCTTATAGCATCCCCCTCACGTCCTTGCCAGGTTAGTTGACCCTTCAACAACATGGGTTTGAAGTGTGCTGGTCTCCTTACACATGGATTTCTTTCAGTAGTAAATACTGCAGTGCTACATGCCCCGATTGGTTGAATCTGCAGATGCGGAGCTGTGGATATGGAGGGCCGAGTGTAAATTATAAGCTGATTTTTTTACAGTCATAAGTGTAGGGCACCCCCAGTTCCTGCTTTATTCAAGGGCAAACTGTATATTCATATTCTACCTGTTCGTAGAGTAGTAATTGTGATGATGGCTAACAGGGACTCTGCATTGCTTAAGTCCAGATACTCTTCTAAGCACTTCATATGTATTAACTTATTTAACTCCCACCACAATCCTGTGAGGTAAATACTATTGCTATCTCTAAGTTACAGGTGAGGAGAACATTAACTTACAAGTAGTAAGTATCAGTAACTTGTCTGGTGAGCCCAGTACGGTCTATGGTGTGAAAAGCTGAACTGATACACATGCCTTTGCCACTTAACCAATCACAGCCTTTAGTCTCTTCGTCTGAAAATTGGTTATCAGTGGTACCTGCTCACAGGATCTTGGAGGGTGTGCAATTCTGCACATAGTAAACTTTTAAAAAGCATCAGCCACCACCACGACCACCCACCATCACCACCACCCTCATCTGCATCATCATAATCACCTATCCAATCATATGAGATACTTCAAACCCCTAAGGCAGTCTCAAAGGATAATTTGCTTTGGATGTCAAAGAATTGTTGAGCTTTACTCCCTCCTTCCTTGAAAATACAATGGCAGGAAAGTTGGAAATGGTAAGTCTTCTTCCAAGCTGGAAGTCAGGTAGGACATTTTCAGATGGAAAGGTAATTTTTTTTTTTCCTGTTCTCTCCTCTCCTCCCCCATCTACCCTTGCTCACCTCTAGCGGGTAGGGATGAGGGTAGATAGACTGGAGGAGAGCGTGGTGAGAATGTTGATAAAAGAAAAAAGTAACCACCAAACATGTGTGCAGAACCACTCCAGCATTTAATTAAGGCCTGCAGCCCTTTGTCAGCCAGAAACCCTTCTCATGGTGAGAGAGGCAGAGAACGTTGTCACTGTCTCTAGAATTACTTGTATAATTCAGCAGCTCTTTCCTTCAGATGCTTACCACACGGGGTTGGGGTATAAAGACGTACGAGTAGAATTGCTGAGGTTCAGACACTTGTGTTCACTGTTCAGCTGAGAGCCACTTAGGCTGTTCTTGTACAAATGCATTAGATTATGGTTAAGCAGCTTATGGACATAAAAACACATTAGAACTTTACAGCACTCTATAAATTATAGTTTTTGCAGCATTCACAGCCACAATGCTAGGTAATTACATTCATTAATCTACTACTAAGAGCACATAAAGTTGCCTCCCAAACGGTACTGTATGTGTCAGTGCTCAGCTGGGAAGAGAGCTTTTTTCCCCCTCCTTCTTTGTTCCATCTCCCCCTGTTCCATTAAGTCTTACGCAGGAAGGTTTTGGATGGTACCTTGAGGGATTCCCTAATAGAGTCCAAGAAACCCATTTCTTTCCAGGTTAGCCTCCAGCAGGAAGCCTTGTAGGTAATCTTTTTATGTTGAACTACATCTAGTAGCTACTCTCAATGCATGTATTTTCTTTTTGGAAATGGACAGGAGTCTTATTTGGAAAACCAGCAGGGGTAAAGCAGTTGAAAAGAGATTTATGATGGAATCAGTAGCAAATGCTTTTTCCTGACTTCTTTTTGCCTGTCTCTAGGAATGGTTTACATGGTGGTCTTTTTAAATTTTGGATGTATCATGAGTACAAAGCGTTGCTCTCTTCCCATGCCAAACTTTCCTGAAGTTTCCATCTTTCCATTCCATGTGTTGATGGGAAATGCATTTCTTTTCTTTCTTTTTCCGGCAACTTTTGCACTTCTCATAAATTATGAAAGGCAGATTTGGGGGAAAAAAGATGAAAATTTATGTGGTGTTATTATTCCAAAGAGCAAATTGTATTATTATTATTTTTTGCATTATTTTACAGGTTAAATAGACCAACCACAGTGTAAATCCTGGGCAGTGCTCAGACTACATCCCAGGCTTCGGCATTCGGTTCCATGCCTGATGGCATGAGCTCTAGAGCCACACAGCTCTGCATTGAATCCTGGCATTGCCTTCAAGCTTTGTGACCTTGGTCAAGTTAATTCATAGTAATAGAATAGCTAACTTTAGTATGTTCCAGAAACTGTATTAGTTTATTAACTTGAGTAGCTACTTTGTAAGTTAGGTGCCATAATTAGCCCCCATTGTATAGAAATGAGAAAAACTGAAGCTTCACAGGGTGTTGTGATAATTAAAAGAGGTATTATAAATATAATATACAGTACCTCACTCTGTACACTGAAAGGTACTCAGTACACACAGTCTTGAGGATATATGGAAAACAGGTCCCACCATCTATCCTCCATTGCCGAATATAACCTTTTATAATGACTAACAGTTTCCCTTTGTAATGACTAAAAACTTGATTGCATTAGCTAGGAAGAGGAATTCCTCAGTTAGCATTTATTATCTACTTTATGCTAGGAAATATCCCAGGCACTTCCCACAGATTTTATTAAGCCTCATAACTCTATCCCTGTATTCGAGGAGTAGAAATGGAGGCCTAAACAGGCTGGAGATTTGCTAAAGTTCACAAAGCGGCAACACCAGTGCTCAAACCCAGATCTAACTGCCACCAGAGAGGGCACCTGCTTGTGTCAGTCCTAGATAGAGCAAAAACACAAAGGAGGAAATGGGAAATGAATAAAGAGTACGGGCAGCAGTGAAGTGCAGTAGTTTTCTTAGAAGGAATTTTCTATTGTGGGAAATAATCTAAGAAAATGGTATGATAGGCTCTCTATCAATAAAAGAGTTTGATGTAAGCAGCTTTGGCTTCATGTCCTTCAAAGCAGCCCCCATTTTTAGGGTGGGGTACAGAGTCCCTTTCTTCAGCAGGCAGGATGGCATTCTTGTTCCCTGAGGAACTGAGAAATATTTGGGACTACCCATAGCACTTAATGGTATTGTAACACTGGATAACTGCTGAGAAGAAAAATGGTTGCTCTGGTGTAAATCAGTGTGCCGACGAGGGAGTGACAGGACTGCAGGGTGGTATCAGCCTCAGCATCTTGTTTCCAACCCAGCTCTTCCCCCTCTTACAAAACAGCTGCCATATTGGATTACAGTTGAAATCACCGGCGCCTGCTGCTCATCAGGGCAGGGCTGATGCTATTTGTGGCATGGAGGGTACTAGCAATATGATAGCAACTGGACAAGCGAAAAAGGAAAGCCTCCCTCTGGCACGCCGCCATCCAAGGTATAGTTTACACCACAGGCTCAATTTTTGCCCCATAACTGATTTCCCTACCAACCTATCTGCTTATGCACATACCCTCCCAACCTCACACAGCAGGCCTGGCCTTTATCATTTCAGGTCCTGCAGAGCTGTTCTCTCTCACTGTGGTACTGATGTCAGTTTTAACAGCCATCGTGTATATCGACACCTCCACTGATTGCAAGTGTATATGCTGTTTCCAGTTTGTATAGCCAGTGGTTACCTTTCACAGGCTATGAAGGGGATTTCACCTTTATGAATGTAATTTGCTGAGCTTATGGTGGCATCAGTAAATCCTCCCAGGATGTGGAAGGGTTGATTTTCCTACATCTAGATGACATTTTCCAGCCCCCTTTCCTCATGGGATCAAGGGCCAGTGTCACACCGCATGCTTCTGTGTGAGAGAAGTGAACGAAATTGTTTAAAGAGAAGGAAGTTGTTTAAAGTATGTGTTGCAGACACAGTTTCTAAGATATATGCCTGTGAGGATGTACAGGTTTCCCCCACTATCTGAAAGTAGGGCATTCCTATGAAACCTTTCGTAAGCCAAAATGGCACAAAGCCAAGAAGCAATTACCTTAGGACACAATCTTGCTAAAGGATACACAAAATAAATTGAGAGAAAGCACAGATGCTCACAGACACAGTTCAAAGCTATGGCGACTTGATGCTGAGATGCTGAGTGTAGTTCCCAGGAAGGAGCTTGGTGGTGCCACTCGTGCTGCTTGGGGTGGATGCTGCCCTCTATAACACCTCTTTGCAAGAAAGACACTGAATGCTAATTTTGCTTTAAACTTCTCTCCATAAAAGTGAAAATCCTCTTTGGATTTCTTTTGGTTAGGGAAGACAGATGCTGATACAGGTTTTTTGTAAAAGCCAAGTGGTATATAGTGGACTTTGGAAAAGTGGGGGATACCTGTATGTGTGTGCCTTAGGCATGGGCAGAATGGGTTATGTGTCAATACTTAGTAACTCAAAACTCTACTGAGTTAACTGTGGACAACGCTTATAGAAAAATTAAAGTGCTGCTTCTTAAAAATGGGAGAACATTTTCAGAAGGGACTTTCAATGCTTTCAGCAAATCTCTTTGGCTTATGTTTTTATATAGAAGTCATTTTCTCAAGTCAGACATCCCAATTGCCTATTAGGTAAACACAGAAAGCGTAGATTATGAGTTAAAGTATCAACAGCATTTCAAGTGCTATCAGAGAACATTTAATTCAGTTTAATTTTGTGATAAATCTTGTGTTTAATCCTCTGGTTACTCTGTAATCATGTCTCTATTGATCTTTTCTGAATGACTGCCTGCAGTTTAATAAACTTTGCCATTAACCCAGAGCTTCTAAAGGGAGAGATTGATTCCATTATCAAATCTGATAGACCCAATAAGTACCTAAACATCACTAAGTCTATCTATAGGAAGCTTTGGTACAGAGACAAGCCTGTGGCTTGTTCAGCAAACTGAGTAAAAATGTGGACAACTTTGCGTGACATAATTGCCTCAGAATCAGTATCCAAGTCTCTTATGCAAACTGACACTGCCTTTCATTTCTCCAGTCAATGTAGTAACCAGTGGAAAGGACAGTCTCCTTTCTTCCCTCAACTACAATTATAGTATGTAATTTTTTTCTTATTGCAGAAATAGCATGAGAAGTTTATTTGGTCTGTGTCTCAGGTCAGTGGGTACACCTTAAATACTTTTCTGTGTCCTGGGAAAGCTTGCAGGATAGTTCATTTTATTTTTACCCATATGATGCTAAAGGAAAGAAAATGCTTCTGGCTAAAACCTGAAATAGAAGATGGGGGGTCGGTGATAGGAAAGAGAGTGTGCATTCATAGGCTGGAACTGTGTGAACAAGCTCCCAGACTAGGAAGACTTTCCATGAAACCTGTGTACATGTCTCATTTAGTGATAGAGCATTTGCAATATACGCTAAACAAGAATTTGTTTTTTTTGCACCTGTGGGTATTTATAGCTGCTGTCATTATCCATTAATATTTATTGAGCCACATAGGCAGAACATGTGGAATTCAGGGACTGGAGCATTTGTATAGCTTCTTTTTTTTTTTTAAGGTCAGAAAGGTGTCATTCTCTGCCACTTTTCACCCCTGAAATAAAATGGTGAAAATTGTCAGTTTTAGAGAAAAGCCAAAGCTTTTATTTCTGTCTGGATTTTTATTGCTGATTTGAATCCTTCAGAAAGAGTTCAAACATTTGACGTCAGTGGCATAGCCTTTCCCTAATTATGCTTTGGAGGGGAAATGGAGGTGAGTAGAGGATTTCATAATGAGACAGTACTAAACCATAATTTAAAATTTTCTTCAAACAAAAGGTCATAATCCTGACACTTACAAATAAGGCTGTAATGACTTGGTGTTAGGGAACGAGAGTAGGATTAGAACCAAGGGACTTTGGAGTCCCTTGACAATAGCCGACTGTCTGACTTTGGGATGTCATTTGTTTACCAAGCCTCAGTTTCCTAATTTAGAAAGTGAAAATGATGGTGCCTGCTATATACGGTTATTAGGAAATCAAGTGAAAAGATGATTTTACCGTGTAAACTCTCAACTCCCAGTTGCCATACTAATATTAGTGGTTATAAAAAGTCATAAATTAGTCCTTACTTTATATTCAGAAATTGTCTGACCTTTTATTCAATCATGTCTAGTTCTCAAATCAAAGTCAAGTTGGGACAAAAGAACTCGAAGGGTGCTTTCGTGTAAGAGAAATCTCACAGAGATATTTAAAGGTCTGGGAAATATGGTCTGAAAGAAAAACTTCTACTGAATCAGTGAACTCTAAGCTACGTTGGTTGAATGTTTTATATGTGCTAAATAGCCTCCTAGGATAATAATAACATCAGGGAGTTTAATGGAACCTAAGAGATTATCTCATGGAGGACCCTAAATTTATAGATATTGAAATAGGTTGGTCTATGCCCTTGGCAAGCCAATTAAAATTAGTTTGAGAAAGGCTGTAACAGTTGTTCGTGGAGTACAAGGATGTGTGTATACACATGGGCATGTTGGTTCTCTGCATCACTGCTCTGTGAATGAAGGAATACCTCCTCATTTCCAATGGGAAGTTGACTACAGTTTCTGGGAAGTTGAGAGAAAGTTAGAATTATTACTCAAGTAATAATTATTTCATAGTTCTCTAAACACCTATCTGAACCACTTGAAAAACTTGAGCCATAAAGGGATTGTCTGTCATCCACATACCCTTCCCAATATGCTGTATAAACTATTTATATTCAGGGCCCACATAATGTGAATTTTGCCAGAAGTTGCTTTTCCTGTTACTAAATATTCCCAAACATTAAATTACCTTTTGTGAAATTGCTTCCTGTCTGCTGAGTGGACAGAATGTGCCTTTTGTGCGTGTGTGTGAGTGTGTGAAGGGTGTGTGTGAGTACGTGAGAGAGAGAGGGATTGAGAGATTTTGTTCTACTAAATGAGCCTGTCCTAGAAGTGGTTATTTTTACCCATCCATGACCTCTGTAGCCCTAAGTAAAGTCAAATATCGAGATGCTCTCTGCCGCCTGTTAATGGAGGTTTGACTTCTTAAGAGCCAGAGCTAGAAGGACATATTAGTGGTCTTCCCTTTTGTCCCACTTCGTAAGATTCGGAGTCACATCAGGATTTTTTTTTTTCTTATTCTCTTCTGGGGAAGATTAAAGGATCAGAACTGGTATAGCATGGCAGGAAAGAATGGAGGACTCTTCCATGGCTCAGAATCCCAGTCTTTATTTTGCTTTCTATTTCTCCTCTGGTTCATTATTTCACTCTGTTGGAAAACTGAAATGAAAGTATGCACTGCATCTTTCCTTAAGTGATTAAAGATTCATTGATCACTTAAAATGAAGATGTGGTAGTATGTGGGTATCTGGGGAAGAGAAGACATTGGGAACATTTTAAGGGAAGAAAATAAAAGTCTGTACCTTATTACTAATCTGGATATGGAGAGGTCTCCACTGGCTAATCAGGGTCCTTGTCTTGAATATCTGGATGATAGTATCAACCACTCTTGATTTTTCTGTGAATAGAGAGGTATTGAGACTCAGTAAATGGTAATTTATTTAGCCATGAAATCAAGCCACAAAGATGATGACAAGACCTGACATTTTTCCCAGTAAGTCTCCTTTATTGTTTTGTTTTCTCTTGGGTTGAATAAGGTAACTTATGTTATCTCTTGAGGATATGTTCACTCCCTCTTAATACATAGGGGAATAGTAATGGCTTTACCAAGTATGTGGTGGGGGATAATGAGTTTGAAAGTTCTTGGTTAGAAATGTGAGGAAGGAGGAGGGAGGGACTAGTACGATTCACAGGGTGGGGGCACAGCCTCTAGAGTAAGGGGAGCATTCATGGTGTCCTCCTTTCTCTGATTCATTTGTTCAGAAACAGCTCACTGTGTGGCTCATTCTGTGTTCTCTGCTAGGAGTTCAGGGATGATGAAGTTATAGCCACTCTCCCTTTGGAGCTAAACCTGAGTATTACAGGGAAGGCCCAATTACTAACTGTTTTGCTGCAATGTAATAAATACATTAATTAACCCTTTCCCCATCTTTTGCATAGAATGCCTAGTCAAAAATGAGTAACGGCTAATTAAAAGGGGTATCATTAGCACTACACATCCTCTCAAGTGTGTGTGTGACCTCAGTGAATTAGATTTGAGTGGATGAGAAAGCAGTAGAAATTTGCATCTGCTCGCCTCTCTCGAGGCAGCAAACCAGACTCCTGCCCTCCTCCGAAAAGCCTGAGAATTGTGTGGTGGTCACTTTCTCTTCTGGCTTCCATTATGCTCTCCTCTGTTGTGTGGGTTCCCTTCCCCTTTTTTGGACTCACCCTTTGTGTACGTTATTGCCCTTAAGCCCTCGCTGATGAGATTTTCTGCCTCAGTCATGCTGTGCTCAGCTCTCAGAATGCTGCTCTTATGGAGGAGTTAATTTTTTTTTAAGGTTTCCTTTTCGTCATGCTGTATTTCTCAGATTATCTGGAGGGACTGTAATCCAATTTTAGGAATCCTTCAGGGCTAAGAGCCTAAACTGTTTTAAGCAATAGCATCTGGTTGCCAGGGACTCAACCACTTTGAGCATGTTAAGGTCTAACAGCAGCCAACTCTCAATTATCTATGGGAATGGGAGACTGCTGGGACTTTTTCAATTCACAGAGTGTACAAAAATCTCCCTTAAGCTGATAGTTGTGATCTCATCCCATAGTTTAGGAAAGCTTCTCAGCGGCTGGGTTTGAGGTTTTGTTGGCTCCTCACTTCTGCCTCTGACAATGGCACCACGCCTTTGACAGGTGTTTTCATATACTGACTTTGTCTGTGCTTGTGCTCTCTCTTTTTAAACCTTTTTTCTCTCTCCATTTGGATTTCCTTATGTCATATGCATCATTATATATTACATATAGTATTTTAATAAGCTGCCTCTTTGTTTTTACATTTAGGAAAGGTAAAAATTTATCTGTGTTTTCTTTCTTTGCTCTTTGATTAATGTGTTCACAAGAGAGGATGTGGCCAAACAGTAACCAAGGTACTTGAAGGAAAGATAGGAAAAACTCTACAAAAGGTTAGCCTCTGAATAGCTGAGAGAGGTGAAGAAAGAAAAGGCGCAGTGTGAACTCCACCTCATCACTGACAGTGATGTGAAGACCGGGCACTGCTCCTCGGTCTGACTGAGACATTCACGTCCACAGCTGAGTTGTCTCCAGTGGAACGTGCGCGGCCACATCATAGGCTAAAGCCAGTCCTTTCAGAATGTGGCCATCCTGTTGTTTCAGGAATCTGAAAGATGAGTTCATTTTGATGGACACCCAATGTCATCTAGTAATTGGTAATAACAATATGTCAGTTGTGCATGATGGCCAGGGTTGCCATTTAACAAACAGCTCTATTGAGGTATAATTGACATACCAGTAAATTGCATGAATTAAAAGTGTAAAATTCTAAAAGTTTTGACACGTGTATACACCCATGAAACCATTGCCACAATCAAGACATTGAAAATGCTCATCACCCCAGAAGTTTCCTCATGTCCTCATATAATCTCCTTTTCCTGTACCTCTAAGGGAACTATTGATTATTTTACATTTCTGTCACTATTGATTATTTTACATTTCTTAGAATTTATTGTAAGTGGAATCATACAGAATGTATTCTTTTTTGTTTGATTTCTTTTACTCAGCATAATTGTTTTGAGATTTATTCATGCTGTAGCATGCATAAATAGGTTATTCCTTTTTATTGCTGAGTAATAATATTCCATTGAATGGTTATATCACAGTTCATTCATCTGTTGATGTACATTTTTTTTTCCAGTTTTAGCTATAACGAAGCTGATATGAGCATTCATGGGCAAATCTTTATGTGGGCATGTGTTTTTATTTCCTTGGGGAAATACCTGAGAGTAGAACGGTTGGAGCATATGGTAGGTATACTTTGAACTTTTAAAGAAACAGCCAAACTATTTTTTAAAGTGGCTGTACCATTTTACATTTCTACCAGTAGTATATGAAAGTTCCTCAACATCCTTGCCCATTCTTGAGATGGTCATGCTTTTTCATTTTAGCCATTCTAATATGTATGCAGCGGTTATAATTTGTACTTCCCTAATGATGACTGTTGCTAAGCATCTTTTCATGTGTTTATTTGTCACCCATATATCTTCTTTAGTTAAGTATTGGTTTAAATTTTTTGTCCTTTCAAAAAATTGGGTTATTTTCTTTTTATGTAGTTTTGAGAATTTAAAAGAATATATTCTAAATACAAAACTTTTATCAGATATACACTTTGGAAATATTTTTTCTGTTCTGTGGCTTGTATCTTCATTTTCTTAAGTGTCTTTTGAAGAGCAGAAGTTTTCATTTTTGATGAGGTATAATTTATCAAGTTGTTCTTTTATGGATCGTGCTTGTGGTATCTTATCTGAAAAATCTTTGCCTAACCCAGGGTTACAAAAGTTTTCTTCTAGACGTTTTTTAGTTTTAGGTTTTACACCTAGGTTAATGATACATTTTGAGTTAATGTTCCTAATTAGATTGAGATATGGATCAAATTATACATATCTGTTTTGCATATGGATATCTACTTGTTCCATCAACATTTGTTAAAAAGATTATTATTTTTCTCCACAGAATTGTTTTTGCACTTTTGCTGAAAACCAGTTGTCCATATATCAATAGGTCTATTTCTGGACTCTCTATTCTGTTGATCTGTTTCTCTATTTTTATGACAATACAGGGCTGCAATTTTAATCCAACGTGAAGTATAGCAATAGGAAGCACCTTACTTGCTTCTTGCCTAACCCACTTCAGAGTAATAGCTCACCAATTTGCACGAGTTCTGGGATCCTTTCTTAGATAATCTAACAGGTGGCAAAATGTCTGGCATGTAGTAGGTATTTCGATTTTTGTTTTTAAAAGATGAAAACATGAGGGATTATTTTTTTGAATGCCATATTGATTATTTTATTTGTAAATTCCTATAAGTCTCCTGTACTTACTAAAAAGTTTAGGTCCTGAAAGTCTGCTCATAAGTCCATTTGTTCAAAACTCCAAAGTGGGGGACTACTGTGAACATATCCATATAGAGTTAAGTTTTTAAAGCGCTGTTATGTTTTGTTTCTCTAATTTTCACTTCTTATTATCACTGTAAACCTTTTTACTTCTTTTGCACTTAAGAGAAGTGTTGGAATCAGTGTTTGTAAAGCCATTCAAGACTAAAATGACAGCACACAGCTGATAATGTCTTGTGATGGTAACAGAGAAAGCACGTTTTCTTTTTCTCCGGGCTTCTTTGTTATTTTCTTTGCAAATCCCTAAGATCAAAGAACTAATAGAAGAGGTTCTGCTTAGATTGCACCCCTCTTTCACACATGTACGTACAGTTGGGCGCATGCAGGCACACATATTTGTAAGTGATGGGCTGCCCTCAGACTAGTTTGGCTGAAAAAATCAGATGGAGGCTCTCTTTCTAAAACCTATTTCATGCAAGGCAGGCAAATCGTGCCCTCATTTGCTGTTGTCTCTGGCTTCACCTCTAATCAGCAAATGGAGCTGTTCAGCCTACACAGGGTTCATCTGCAATTCGCTGCTCTCCCTTAGTTGGCGCAACACCGAAGCATCTCGTTTTGAACTTTAAGAGCGGCAGAGGAAGCCTTTAGTGGAAGATTGTAATTTGGGAGAAGGGAAAGTCAAGAGCAAGATCGCCTATTTTGAAGAAAGGCTGGGTGTTGAAGGAGATTGCCTTGCTTAGTTGGTCTCTGAGCCTCCCTCTCAGCATATGCACTGCTGTGACCATGCCCTCCATCACCAATGACCTGTTCAAGAAACCTGTTCCCCGCCTGTTGTACATAGCTTGTGCACTTACCCCCTTTATTGCCAGAAAATATGTCTAAATCTTTTTACCTCCCAGCTAGCCTTCTGTTGTTGGCAGGCTGGCTTTCTTACTTCTTCTGCGATTGTCAAATGAATGCCTTAAAGCATTTTTTCCAGATCTCTTCCTTATCCTCCTGCCCCCCTCCCTTGCTAATGTGCTAAATGCTTCCCTTGCTGAGTATGGGGCATAGTCATCTTATTTTCAAAAACCACTGTAGATAGTTCTGATAGACATTAATTTTCTTTGGGAACCATGGTAGACTAATGGCTCAACAGGCCTTTGAAAATTGCCATTCATCGATCCTAAAAAGTTATTGTATAAACCAGACAATTTTTCTTCTTATGTTGAAGCAGTACTTTATAGGCTGCCCAAGTTTAAGGAAATTCTTAAATTAGTTGCTGATAATTTGTTGGTGGATGGATATATGCACATATACACATGTATGTAATCATGTGTGCAACTCTTTAGAATGTTATAAGGTGAGTAGTTTATAAGCTATTTGTCTTTGAGTCTCATTGCTTACAATGGACAGTTTTTGTCATTTCACACCCAAGACAGCCATTGAGAAATTAAGTGATTATTTTACTTGATACACAGTAAACAGTCCGTATAGGTTTATAGAGGGAACAAACAAATAGCAGCCTGTCTTTTTCAGGAACTGTTCCAAAGGGTCTATGCAGTGATTTTATAAATAAAACCGTATCTTTGAAAGCATAAAGATACTCTCTAAAGATAATCTTTGAAAACCTCTTATGTAATAAAAACTTTTAAAAGACTACATTCTTCACCTCTTAAGCTACCACCTCTATACACATTTTGATCCTCTCTTTCTTCCCCTCTTCCCCTCAGACAGCCTCCAGAGTTGAAAATCTCAATATTAATTGGAGCTGAGATGATTGTATTGCTGCTGCTAAGACTTGAGCAGGTCTCTTACAAGCTAATGTCACGGCATGGGGTCCATTTGCTCTGTGTAGCTATTCTGTGGTGCAGTGAGAATGCCTTGATTAATATGCTACATGAAAATAAAATGGATTTGGAAAAAATTATACCATACTCTCATAAATATTAATTTACATTTGTATGGAATTGCACATAATTTTCAATATACTTTGGATCACCTTCAGTATGAAAAAAAGATTTGGTCTCCGAAGAGAATGGCATAATTTTTTTCTAAAAGCACAGCTGATACATTATTAAATATCATTTGTTTATTAACCCTATACTCTACATCCATATGATGTAGGGCAGTAGGTGGACAGTGTGAAAAAGAAAGGTGTTTTTTTCAGCCTGTGGGGAGTTTATGTATTACCCTTAGAAGTGGTACAATTTAATCATATTATATAGAAGCAGTCCACAGTGGAGCTTACCTGGCTGCTTCTGCTAGTGTTGCCATTGTACCTGAGTGTTTTTTCATGATAGCTGACTAAATTGGTTACATTTGAGGCGGAAGTCTGAGCAGATGTCTGACATAGCTGACTGTGGTAGTGGACATTGGACAAAGCAATAAACATAGCAGACATTTGTTGAACATTTGTCATCTGTTAGGCATAGTGTGCAAGGTTCTGAGACTGGAATTAATGGCCATGTGTACTTGCTTCGATCTCACCTTGTCCTCTAAACACTTCCTCACCACATCTTCATTGCCTTGGGAGACCTGCCTCTCCAGTGGCAGAGAGTAAATCATCTGCAGTGGAAGCAGCTAGAAGTTAGACCAGAAGCTACTCATTTGCCTTGTAGGATTTTTATTTTTGATATATTCTTGCCTCAAAGATAAGGCCCTTCTCCTTTTCTGGGGCTTCTTGCTATTTGCTGTGATCTTTCCTGTGTGCCAGCAGAGGCTGCTTATTTGGGTTTCTTGCTTCTATCAGAATTTCTAGCTTGCTTCACTCACTCTGTGTTAGAGAGAGCTTGAGATATTATTAAATCACTATTGTGGTTTATAGATTTGGATATTTTAGTTGTATTATTTATTTAGCAAGCATAATTTGACCATCTATTACTTGCCTGGCTCTGTAAGTGAAGCACTGGGGTTACTGATACTTAGTACCGACCTTATTCTTTCAAAGAATCATGCTACCAGCTGCCTCAGGGCTTTTGCACAAGCTGTTATCTCTGCCCAGACTTTCAGATCTAGGTCAAATGGCAGTCATCTCCTCAGCAACAACCCCCTCCTCTGGACTAGACCACTTCCCCCTGTTAGCTTTCCTTTAGAGCATTTAGTTTAGTTTGCAATTCTATATTTGTGTGATTTGATTAGTATCTGTCCCCTAAATTCTAAGTTCCATGATGTGGGGATTTTTCTCCCACACGATTGTTTTCCCAGCGCCTGCAGGACAGTGCTAAGTTTGTACTTGGAATATACTGGGTGCACAAAAAACATTTGTTGAATGAGTGGAGACCTGAGAACAGTGCTTTGTATTACAGAATGGTCTCCCTGAACTGGCAGCCACTGGGAAGGGTTCTTGAACTAGAAAAGGGAGGGGAGTAGAAAGGTGGGCTTTTGAGGCCAAGGCAAAGCAGATGTAAAGGTCCAAGGTCCCCAAATAATGGCCGTGGCTGAATTGGGAAAGACATCAAGGAGCACCGTGTGTGTCAAGTCGGGAGTGCTGAGGTATTAAGAAGAGGTAGAATAGATAGATAACTGCTCCAAGAATACTGGCTATGAAGGAGAGGAAAGAAAGAGTGGTATTTTGAGAATGAGAAATGGATGAAGGGGAATGTTTGTTTTTGTTTTTGCTTTATTTTTTATTTTATTAAAAAAATAACATTATTTTATTTTGGGCTGTGTCGGGTCTTAGTTGCGGCAAGCGGGATCTTTCGTTGCAGCACGTGTGCTCAGTAGTTGCGGTGTGTGGGCTCCAGAGCGCGTGAGCTCTGTAGTTGCAGCACGTGGGCTCTCTAGTTGTGGCATGCGGGCTCAGTAGTTGCGGTGCGTGGGCTTAGTTGCCCCACAGTACGTGGGATCTTAGTTCCCCGACCAGGGGTCAAACCCGTGTCCCCTGTGTTGGAAGGCAGATTCTTAACGACTGGACCGCCAGGGGAGTCCCTGGTTTTACTTTATTTTTAAATGTGTGTTTAGGACCACAGAAGCTGAGAAATTGTGTTCAGATGAGGCTCCAGGAAGGAGCATTTTCAGTGTAAAGGGGAACATATCTATTCATTAACAAATGATTGAGTGCCAAATCATTTTAATGTTATTGCTTAATGTGTACATTTCTCAGGGTTCTAAGGACTTTCACATATATTGTATCAGGTCATACCTGAGTCCATTTTGCATATGGGCTCAGAGTTGCAGTGACTTACTCCGAGTTTCATAATGAATAATGTCAGCGTCAGAGCTCAAACTCAGGTCTTTTGGTATCTCAGGATGTCCTGACCTGCCTGAAGGCACAGAACTCACCTATGTCATGTGGCCTGAAATGCTTGCCTGTAGTTCCTACAGGTGCTGCTCCCTATTCCAGAACATCCATGATCCTTCTCCCACCCTCCCCCATCCCCCAGCCACACACAGGAATAAATGAAAAGTTGCTGTTGATCTTGGTGATAATATGGTTGTTACATTTTGCAAAGAAGATAAGAATTAAGGATGCTCAGAGGAACTTGTGGTAAAAATATAATGCATTAAGGAAACATTTTAATCATGTGAATTGACAGTTTCTTGCTGGCTCACATCCACCTGGCCCTGGTATGTTCAGTCTTGTGCTGATTTTTTTGAATTGCGCATGCACTTAGTACTCCTTTTCTGAAACGTAATTGATGTACCATCTTGGGAAGTGAGCATATTAAGCCTCCTCAGGGAATAGCATGTGCTGGACCTAGTGCAGAGCCAGATGGAAAGCTACTATCCCAGTCAGCAGTGAAAGCACTTTTAATGGACAGATACTTTGTGCTTTGTTGCTTTTTTTTCCCCAACAAGAATAGAAAGGATATATTTGTGGCATTAGGGAGTCAGAAAAATTGAGAGCCATGTTTCTTAGTTTTAGCTAGTCTCATACCCCACTTTCTTGCCTTTACTCCCTCCCTTCTAGTAACCCCATTTAGCCTCTGTTTTGGGTATGAGGCTAGCTACCTATGTAACCACCACTTTCCTTTCTTTCTCTTTTTTTCTACAGAAAGATGTAGCACTTAAGCCTCAGGAACGCGTGGAGAAACGCCAGACCCCTCTGACCAAGAAGAAACGGGAAGCACTTACCAACGGCTTGTCCTTTCACTCCAAGAAGAGCAGACTCAGCCACCCACACCACTACAGCTCAGACCGGGAAAATGACCGCAATCTCTGCCAGCACCTCGGGAAGAGAAAGAAAATGCCGAAGGGAGTCAGACAGGTGAGGAAGCTTAGGGTTTGTTCATTCCTGTGGCTGCTCTTCCTCAGGTACCTGCTTCTCTGTGGTTCTTCCTAACAGGTGGAGAAGATATTATCCTTGCTGGGTGCCGGAGGGCTGCCCTGCAGAGCTGTGTGTTTGCTTCTAAAAGAATATACCAAACCAAGCTCATTGTTTTTATCACAGTTTGAAACTTTAGCACAGTACCCTTTCAGTCACATGTGCTCTGTGTAACAAAGCCTGATGCTGGCATTACCGGCGTTGAGGGCAGACTAACGGAAGTCTTGGTGATGGTCCAGGTAGACTGGCTTGCAGGGAGAGATCCTCTGAGGTAAAACAAAGGAAACAGGCAGATTTGTTCAAATACACGGTGTATCTCAAGGTTCTGAGGTGCTAAAAATGGTTATCTGCATGCAGTCAGTACCCTGCATAAGATTTATATTTTCCAGGGAAGCCCAAATAACTGTGGCATGTGGGAGAGCACTGGAAGAAATGAGTTTGCCTTTTGGTTCTTCAGGTGTCCTCCACAGCCTATATAATTCAGGACTGTCTTTGTGATCTGCTGATTGTATGAAAGTCTGGTAGTGGGGCTTACTGGGCTGTTTAATAATTAGGTTTCAATGATCCACAAGAAAATACAGCTCTTGGCATTTGGGGAGCCTTTCTGCCTGTGGAAATCCCCGTATGAAATAGATTAATAATGAGAAATGAAGCTGTTTATAGCAATGTTTCAGCACAAATCCAGAGGCTTTAGCACCTGCTGAGTTACCTGTGTCCTGGGTGTGTTTTGTTTGTTTTTGGAGGGACCACTGGGATTGACCACTGGGATTGACCACCAGGGACCACTGGTGGGATTGACTATCACTTAAAGGAAGCAGAGGAAGGGAGTGTGGTTCACAGAGCAGGTGCTGCTAATTAGAAGCTGAACAGATAATTCCTAGTTTGCAGATGTTTCTCTGCAGAGGGAAGAGATCTAGGATCAGACAAAACAGTGGTTCTAAAACCTCACAGATCATTAGAATCATATCATGAGCCTTATTAAGCACATACTCCTAGCTCTACCCTAGAACCTGATGAACCAGAATCGCTAGGGGTTTAGGCACAGAAGTTTGTCGTCTCAAATTTCCTATTTGATAATGGTCAAACCAGTTTGGAAATTTTTCTTATAAAGAATCAAGAATATATTTTTGGTGATGAATTTCAGTTAAAAGATTTGAAAGATCAAAGTCCTTAATAAGATTTAGTGGGCAGTTTGGTGTCAGAGTGGAACTTGATGGGTAAACTTCTGAGAAAATACCTAGAGTGATGGATTTCAGCATGGACTCAAGAGGATCTCAGGAAAGTATCCCCAACTCTGACACACATGGCGTTTTTTCTTTGTCCTGAAATGAAATGCCAGGTTAGAGTTATAATGGTTATTATTAACATTTATCTGATGCATAGCACAGTACAGTCGTTCAGCGAGGGAGTTTGTGTAGTATAATCTACAATTTTCACAACAACCCTGGTTAGTAGATGGTAAACTGGGGCTTAAAGAAATAAAGTGACTTGTCTGAGGTCACTTAACAGTGAGGTACAGAGCTAGGGTTTAGACCCAGATTTCTCTGCCTTTCTCTGTTTTCCCTGTATATTCTGCTTCCCTTGTTTGAGATAAGGACTCCAAGTTGTGGGATGCAGGGAGTCTACAAGTATTTTTAGAAACTACATGAGTTGATTTGCTCAGACGGAATGACTGTGGTCATAGAAATGGCCTATGAAAGCTCAAGAAGAAAACAGGATAAACGATCAAGTACAGAGAGCAGAGAAAGAGCTTGGAAAGTTGAAGGCAACCACTTTTGGATGCAGATTAAAAAAAAAAACTTTTTGTTTTTGTTTTTGACAGAGAGTGGGGTGAGGGAGGAAGAGCTGGGTTCTATAAAAGATAGTTTTCCTGTGGTATTTGTGACTTCCAACTCATGCCTCTCCATGTGAGATATGTAGCAAAAGTGATTATTCCCGATGCAGAGAGGTTGCAGTGTAACTACTGCCTCTCCAACAGGGTGGGAGGAGGGCTTCTTACCCTTTCAGACAAGAAATCAATTTAATTCTGAGCTTACACACAGCTGTGGTTCCTCATCCTTGACTCTCTTACTCCCATACTTGATCTGACTTTTCTGTTCTCTTGTCTTCGAAATCCTTCTTTCTACTCTGTCCTCTAGTGAAAGAGTTTATGATCTTACAAGAAGGCAAGGACTTGTATGTCTCAAATTCGAGTAGCTTTTTGGTCTTAATTATCCATCTTCTGGTACTAATGGTATTTGAAATCGGAGCTATCCTTATTTCAGGGAAAATATTTGAAAAGCAATTAGTTTGACTCACTTTTTATGAATCATGGAGAAGGAAAGAATGAATCGTATCTTTGGCCTATGTAAGAGTTTTAAAAACAAGTGGTGTTTTCTTATCTTCAGTGTTGATGCCAAAGTATACTATCCAAGTGTTATTTTTTTAGTAGGAAGGGAAACAGAAGTTGATAATTGAGGTAAAGCTGTAATACTTTTCATTTATAATATTCCTAGCATCATATGTGCTATTATGAAACCCTGAACAAATCACTGTCTGTTGCTGCCCATCTGTAAAATGAGAGATTTGGATTAGAAGGTTTCTCAGTTCCATGATTCTTTAAGTTTTTGAATAACACAGATATATAGTGTTGCTGAGGTCTGTAAAGGAAGACCATAGTAGGTCTGAAAGTATTTAGTTTTGGAGTCTGTAACTGGTTGGCTCTGTGAAGACATTAAAGGAGAGTGAAAAAAAAAAAGCTCCAGCTGAGCTTGCATCCATCCCGATGAAGCAGTATATTTTGCCCGTGCTCTTCTCCATTTCCATACTGTTAAAAGAAAGTGTTCCAAGTAGTAACCACCCCAATGGAACTTACTTGTTGGATTATGTTTTTAAGTATAAATACATACTGACTTAGAAGATGCTGAGCTGGCAACTGTCTTGTAAAATGGTTGCATTTTTTAATATGGCAAATTTGAATTTTCTTCTTAATTTCCAAAGGGGTTTTAAAAAATGAAGAAAGGAGTGTTATACAAAAGAGTACATGTCTTTCTGACCCCCCTATGCTTATGATTGTCCTACACAGAACTATTTGCCCACGATGTGAGTACTCAAACATTATATTAAAAAGTTTTGGCTCTTACTAATAAGGATATGGTAGGTTCTTTTTTTGTTTTTGTTTTTTTTTGTTTTTCCTACTTTGACTTGGGAGCGGGAAAATCAAAACAGATGTTGATAGGTCCTCTGCATAAGGATCTTTACTCTCTAACTGGGAAACTACTGAAGAGCATATTGAAGTCATGTGCTGCCAAACCTTCCAACCGACCGAGCCTTAACTTCCGCAGAAGGGTTTTGGGAAAACTTAACTCCTCTGAGGGCTTTGAGTTTAGTTTTCTTTCAGTATGTCTAACTTCTAGACCACAGGGCATGCTCTAAAAATTTAGTACTTTTTAGTTGAAAACACTGAGCAGAGGGGTTTTAAAAATAGAAAAGAGATGAGGAAAAGTTGATAAGGGTTCAGAGAACTCTCAGATTTGACTCTGAGTGGATATTTCTAAATCTTCATTTAGTCCATTAGTCTGTCCCATCTTTCTCCAGTATGAACTGAACCAGAGGAAATAGGCTTAAGTGAGCTAGGAGGAATTTTTACGTTATATGAACTCTTCTAACTAACAGACACAAGGATGGATCATCAAAATAAACTCCGGAGTCTCCCTCCTAACTGAATTTTAAGTGCCAAAAAGCCATTCATCTAGGTACAGAATTTCCCAGAGAGAGGCAACCTATTGAGATAGCTTCTAGCCATAGGAGAACACTATTTGGGAGGAAAATAAAGGAATTCGGGAATATTTCAGGAGCCCGGCAGTTAGACTCTAACCTTGCTGGTGAGAATGGCTTATGTGGGAATGCCTTACGTGGTTTAAAAGTCTTTATACAAATTGGTCTGGGTAGGTGTTGCTTGTAAGGAATGGAAATTTGCTCCGCTCTCTGAAAGTCTAGTATGGTGGAGTCAAACTTGGTGGAGGATTAATAGCTGACATTGTAGATATCAAAGATGTATACTGATTTCTAGGAAGAGGAGGGATTGATCCCAGCCAAGTCTTTAGAATTAGAGCTCTTGTTTAAAGCTTTGCGTGGTGGCTGCGTCTGCTTTGTGTATTGGCATTGCATGTTCCCCTTATTTGGAGTAAGTGGTTGTGTTGGTCAGGGGCCCAGGTGACTAAGCCACAAGCTGAGCTTGCACCCATCCTGATGAAGCAGTATATCTTGCCCGTGCTCTTCTCCTTTGAGGGCATTTACTACCAGAGGCGGATCCTTTATTTCAGTGGACTCACTCAGATTGTCGGAAGACTTCTTGGTGACATTTGTTACTAGTAGAAATTAACTTGTGAAGGAGGATTTATAATGGAAAACTTTGATTAAGCAGACCCAGTTCAAGTCACATTGCTGAAGACCTTCTAATTAGTTCTGGGTGGAAATCCAGGCTGAAATCACACAGGTATTTATCCAGTTTGAGCTAGAGCCTACAGGTTTCTGGAAATAAGAGCATTTGAAACACTAAGGTAATTAGGTGGTATACTTCAGTAATGAAAAGACATGCGCTTTGCTAGGTGCTCTTTCATAAGTACATTTGTTATAATGGTTAAATGACTGAAGGTATGTTGAGCTGGTATCAAGAAATGTGAGCTGCAGTTAAATCGTTTTTACTTCATACTTCAGAGTTTCAAGTTTAATGTGTTAATTGGGATTTCATTTGCTTTTTAAAAATTGTGTAGTCAAAAAATATTGTGTAGTCATGAGAAGGTTACAAATTGAGATATTAAAGAAAATTCTTTATTTTTCCTCCTGATGCATTTAAGTTGCACACTACTTCTTTCCATTTGCCAAAACTACAGAAATAAGAATAAAAACATACAAGAAAAGACTGGGAGCAGGAGTGGGGAAGGAGATTGGCTTATAATTGCTCTTGGAATCTTGATTGACTTGAAATAAGGATAAGATGCCAGTTTCTAACATCTGGTTTTTGAGGAACCTCCAACCCAGGCTGATCTCTTTTCAGAATTAGTTGTGTATTATATTGGAGGTATTTGTTTGGTATTTGGAAACCTGCGACTATTATAACAACAGATTATGTGAAGGTTTTTGGTGTTTTTTGTTATTTTTTTTCCCTTGGGCTTTAGAAGCAGTGAGTTTATTTTTTGAGTTCTAGAATTTTTGTTTTGTGTCTTTTGACCCCGTACATTGTTGTCTGGGATATATGCTATTGGCCCTGCATGTTGGTAAGGGTGAGCATAAGTATCACTTGACTTCTGTGAGACAGATGTTTGAAGTGAGGGGGCCAGTAATAAATTTTATCCCGAGTGATGTATATAACTCTTAATTAAAATTTAGTAAAAATTGACCAAAAAGAGGACATAGCACATTGACTACCATCTCATAAAATAAAACCCATAGAGGGAAAATAGGCTGAATTGGAAAAGGAACTGCAATTAAAAGAATGGGCAATAACTCAGCTCCAGTGATCCTGAGACCTATAGAAATTGTTTAACAAAACAGTGACATTCACTAATCCCAGAGTAGGAATTTGTTATACCTATGTGTGTGTGGAGTTTTATTAACAGCCATTTAAATATACTAAATATACTACATATTCTTAGAGGAGTAAGATGGGCAGTGACAGAAATCATTCTCAACTCTACCTACTGTAAATTCCTACAATACTGGTGATTGAAGGGTGAGGCAGCATGTTTTTCTCTTTACAAGATTTAGACACTACACTTCGGATACTTGATGAAGGTAGACAGACTCCTTTTATTTATATTAAAACTGCATTCTGTGTTAATTTAATGGTAGCTTTTCCCTCTTCTGAAGATACAGTGTTGTCTGCATGTGGCCAGATCTTAGCTACAGAACGTGAAATAAGCCTCCATGTTTTCTGCGTTCTAATCTCCACTTACAGCAGTCCCATCACCACACAAGTCTGTACATGACAGGTAATGAGTGGGAGGTGGGAGTGGGTAGGTGGCTGTGTGGTTTGCAGGGGTGTCGGTTGGGGAGCTGAACAGATGGTTGTGATAGCCACATGTTGCGAGATTCCCGTGGGAGTTGATGGTGGTGACAGGCGACTCACAATGTGCTATTTACAGTTTGGGTTTACAGTCTTTCAGTGACATCTGAATGCTCTTTAGCAACTGCTTTCATTACTGCCTTTCGAGGAGCTGCTAATTGAAAATGAAATTGTGGGTGGGCTTTAAGGCAGGCCCAGGCAACTCTGTGTGGTAAATGTTACTTGAGAACTGTTGGATATTTTAAGGCCCAATTTGTAATTCTTCTTCCAAGGAGGAAAAGCTAAAGGTGCGTTTGAAGATTCAGTATGTGCACATAGGCAGAGCCGAATGTCTCATCCTGCCCAGAGAGCCAAATGTGGACTCACTGGGCTGGAAAACAAGCCATCTGCCCAGGGCTCACCTTTGTATGGTTTCCTTTAAATGTGTATAACCGTGTAAGGTTCTTATTTTAAACCTGCTAACATCTTG
Source organism: Physeter macrocephalus (assembly GCF_002837175.3). Classification (NCBI taxonomy): domain Eukaryota; kingdom Metazoa; phylum Chordata; class Mammalia; order Artiodactyla; family Physeteridae; genus Physeter; species Physeter macrocephalus. Next base: position 70,983,942 of record NC_041227.1, on the reverse strand, counting down.
TAATTGCCATGAGTTTTTTGTAGGACATCATCCGTCTTTCTTCCTCTGCTGTTTGTATAGTTACTGTGCAGGAGAAAATGATGATCTGATCTCTTGAACTTTGAGATATTATATTCAAGGTCTTGCATACAACTTTTCTTCCTATAAACCTTTTCCTATCATACAATTCTGTTGAAGGCAGTTGGGGCCTCCAAGCACAATGAGGGAAGAGGAGGATGGAGGATTAGATTGGACTTTGTGGATGATGTTCTTGATTCTCTTAGGGCTGCCTCCAGCTGTGGGATTGTCATTTGTACCTCATCTTCCGAGTTTGTTAGCTAAGGCATCAGTAGCATTTCTGAAATGGTAGCTTTTGTAAATGTTTACATGTTGAATTGTTTTATGGCCCATACTCAAAATAGCTTTGCACGGAGAAATCTTGTGCTGAACAAGGAATGACCTCCCTCTTGGAAGTGCTGTTAGCTCTCTTTTTAATTAAATATGAAGATAGATACAACATTACTGCATTCTTTTTAGCTTTCCCTTGAACATTTCAGTGAATACTGTGAGACAAAACCATACTGAATTATATGCTTTGTTTGAGTAGGGCCGATATTTGCTTTTAGAGAGTCCCTGAGGGGCTGAGGGGACCTTGATGACACACCCCTTGCTGTACTTAACCCTCAGTCCCATTAGACCTGCTTTGCCACAGGAACCCAACTGTTTTAATGTGCTTGAGTTACTGCTGGGTCCTAATGATGTTTAAAAGACCCTATCTGGGTATTCTAAATGAATTCTGGAGCATTTTGTCTCTTGATGCGAGCCGTGATGATTTTGTACCAAGCAATATAACAGAGTTCTTTCAGGAGCTCAGGGTCTTTTCACACCTAGAGGTGTGTGTCCTTATACTAGTGTTCACAAACACACACACAGGAGCAGAAACCAAAATGGCTCACAAACTTGGGCCAAGTCCTGTCCGGGCCTGCCTGGTGTCTTTCAGGAGGCCCGGCAAGCTCTGCCACGGGGCCTGCGGAAACACTTGACCTGCATTCATTGATCACAGCTCTGCAGAAGCTGCCACTTCTCCTGCGCCTCTGCTTACGGTGACGCCGTTATTGCTGGTCATTCTGTGACCACTGTGCACCTGTGGTTGCTCAGGAAGCACTCAAGTGACTACATGTCTTGAAATCATGTAGTGCAAGGCTGGACGGTCCTAATTGCTAGTAATGGTTCTGAGTGGCTGAGATTGGCTGTGATTCGATTGAGAAGCAATTAGCTGCATTTTATGGGTGGGAACATACAGAATAATGTTTCTCAAAGGGTGGTCTTCAGACCACCTATGTCAGAACAACCCTGGGGCTTTTATTAACATGCAGATTTCCAGACAGCACCTCTGACTGGTGGAGCCACAGTCCCTGGGATGGGGGTCAGAGTGTGACACCAAGTTCATTAAGCAACTCCAATGCAGGTGCTGCTGCAAAAATCATACTTTTAGTAAACTGAATCGTGTTTTTTTTTTTTTTTAGAAAAGAGAAAGGGAACATTACTGTGCTATTTGCAAAGCTTGTAACAAATCTTAAAGTTTTTAAACTATATCCTGTTTGAAATAATTTTATCAATACTAGGACCATATTCTCGTACTGTATATTTACTAATTGAGTTCTTTTTCAAAATATTATTGGAAAAAAAAAGAAATGTTTTTTTCCGAATACTATAGACATTACATTATAAAAAATGTTTTCAAAATGGCTGCTTTTTGGTAGTTTACTAGAATGTAGCCTCAGTAGAATAATTATGTTGTATTCTTCTCTCTTTATACCCACACGCTCCCTCAAAGAACACAGCTTTTTATACATCTGGTAACTGGAGTTTATTCATTACTCTTTCTTTTAGTTTCCTTTTTTTTTGGCTACACCATGCGGCATGCGGGATCTTAGTTCCCTGACCAGGGATCAAACCTGTGCCCCCTGCAGTTGGAAGCATGTAGTCTTAACCACTGGACCGCCAGGGATGTCCCTTTTAGGTTCCTCTTATTGCTTTCTTCTTTCAGCACCACAGTGGTATTTTGCTCTTAAGGTTTATAAATTTTATGAATCCTCCATATTATAAAAATTGGTGGTATTCGGTGGCAGTATTGGGGGGCAGGTGTGAATTAAATCTGAAAATACTGCCTAGGTATCAGTTGAGCCTAAAGACCATTAACTGTTTTCTTCATTCATAAGAAAGCTTCAATATAATAAAATTTTATACTTGAATTTCTGGTTTGGGTTCCACAAATTCAAAAGGAAATATTTTCCTTCTAAAACCAGACAGAACAAAAGCCCTCAGAAGAAATTTTGTTTAAGTAGCAAAACGTAGATTTAGGATTTAACAATTGCCTGAGGTGTGTCAACAGTGGGTATCATTTGTTTTTAATGCATTGCTATGAGACCAGAAATACTGTTCCCCTGGAGATGAGTGCAAAATGATCTCCTGAACAGTTGCTAATGAAATTATCACACTGTATGAATAAGAATGTTGAGAACAACTTCTGATGTAAAAAAATACTGTCATCAAATTTCTCTAAGAAATAATGAGGATGATGGGAAAAGCCCCTGCCTCTCAGGTGAAATGTAAAGCTGGGTAATGGGCCCAGCTCACATTGCTAGAAGGCTGAATCGTACTTTCTGAAACTTAAGCAGCCCACTTGCATAATTTATCATCACCTGTCTCCTACCTCCTCGTATTAAAACTCTAAATTTATATTTCTCAAATGCATATGGCAGTGGGGAGGATTAGGGTGAGGCATTCGGGGGCTGTGATTATGTAGCTGTGTGTGAAGGGGGGTATATTGGGATCATGTAGGGAGTCTATGCCAGCTGCCCCCTTGGCTCTCTGGGCAGAGTGAGGAGGCAAGTTGACGTGCCAGAATACTGAGAGAGAAGGGTATGGAGTTTAAACAACCTTTCCCTGATGAGTCTGACCCTGCTCTTTTCTGCCTCCTCTTAAACCTGATGGCCCATCTTTCTTCTTCCTTTTCTATCTTGGAGCTTGTCTTCAGGCTAGACTTTCAGCTTTTGGGCTTTCATCTCACTCTCTCCTTCCCTTCAAAATCTCTTGCTTGCTTCTCCACCCAGTCAGGATTGCATGGGAGGCCACTTAGATTTGCTCTTAAAGTTACAAAACGCCTTTGCCACCTGGTTCCTTGCTCCCTTGACCATGCTGGTCCTTTCCCCTCAACATTTATACTGATCATCTTACCTGGATTCTTAACATAGTTCAGCATTGTTTTGCTCATTGCTATTTACTCTCTTGTTCAAAAAGTTTCAGTGACCCTCCATAGCCAGTGAAATAAAATCAAAGCCCTCTTAGTGTAGGACCTCCTGGATCCCAAGTTTGCTTCAACATACCTTTCCAGCCTTGTCTCCCTCTTTCTGCTCTCCATAAACACCAAACCGTTGCTGCAGTTGCTGTTATTTGCAAGAGCCCTGTGTTTCCTCCACACTGCTAAGCCTGTGCTTATGCTGTTCCCTTCATTTGGGATGGCCTTCTTCAATAGTCATATTTATCTTTCAATGACTACTTCACATCTACTTCTTCCTTGAAGCTTTTATCATCTTTTCTCTCCGAATTAATTGCATTTTCTTCAGAACTCCCATGATCCTGTTTATAACTAGGGTGACCCCAGAATTTATCACCTCATGTAGGACATTTCTGAGAGTGAAAGGGGGCACTATAAATAATTACCTTGGAACAATAAGCATAAATCAGGACTTCCTGGAAAACGAGGATTACACGGTCACTGTCTTTATAATTCACTTTTGACTTTTGACCTTTTTCATTTTGTACCCTGTTTTAGAGTTGGTTGAATACATAGCCTTCTCCCCACCTAAAGTCAAGCTTCCTGAGGACATTACTCTGTGACACAACAAGGGGCCCAGGCTTGTGCTGCATGTAGGAAGTAAAACCCTTGAAACCCGTTTCAAGGCTATCCCTGCCTGGAAAACCTGAGATACCTTTCGTGTTTCCCGTTTCTGTTGTCGAGCCCTTGCAATCCATTCTCCATACAACCACCAGCGTGAGCTTTTAAAAATGTACATTTGATCATATTAGTCCCAGATGTGAATTCACTCAGTGTCTTCAAATTAAAATTCAGATTCCTATGGGCTCTAGTGCCTGGCTCTCCAGCGCTCTTTCTTCAGCTTCATGTCTTGCTCACTAGGTCCTTGCCCCTCTGTCCTTCCTTCATTTCCTCCAACATGTCAAGTTCTCTCCCACCTCAGGTACCTTACACACGTTGTTCTCTCCGCCCAAAGTGCTCTTCCGACTGCTCTTTGCATCATGGGCTCCTTCTCGTCTTTTAGGCTTGAGCTGAAATGTCAACTTCTCAAAGAGGCTTTTCCTGACCATAATGTTCACTCCAGGGTCTCCCTTTAGTCCCTTCTCCTTTGCATCCACCTTTTTAGTTTCCTAACACTTAGCACAATTTATAAGTACAGACTTTTCCATTCTGTATCCTTCTTTCTGCCCCTTCTGCTAGACTCCAGGCTCTGCTGAGGCAAAGTACCATAGCCATTTTCTCCACCACAGTGTTTCTAGCACATTGCCTGGCACATAGAAGAAGGTGCTTCATAAATTAAGGTTTAATGATTGGAGGTTGGAATAATAATTATTTTTGCAATTGATGACATTGCTAATTGCATACTCTTGTTGCATTCCAACGTTAATTGCTTACAGCAGAAAAAAAAGCCAATACAGTATGACCTTTGTTTTCCCTCTCCGGGGATATGAATGTAAAATGAGATACTGATGATCAGCAGATACACACCAGGCAAAGATTTAATCCAAGAAGTCACTGCCCTTCTGGTGGATGGCGTCTGCTGTTCTCCCGTGGAATGTATCAGCAGTCTGTCGTCCCAGTGTCCTGCCCATCAGTATGGTGAAATTGCTACTGCAGCCAAGAAAAGCTGGCCCAGGGAAACTGCAGCATTCCATTTTTCAGAGATCATCCCAGAGAGACTAGACAAGCAGCAGAGACAGAGGGGATGGTGGGTTGGAGTGAGGTGGAATTTACTGAGTCCTCTTTTACATGCAAATATTTTGTGTGGGGTTCTCCTTTTTTACCATAAAAGTACAAACTATTTTTAATATCAAAGCATGAATAGCATGTCTTTGCACTGTAAAATTATTGTCCCACATGCCCTGTGTCTAAAATATTTTGACTTTAGAAAACAGTTTCTTGTTATTTCCTTGTTAATGGGCCTAATTAATCCATTCTCCCCATAGTCGCGCTTTCAGCAAACATTGACTGAGCATTCTTTGTGTGCAAACCTTATATAAGAGACTCTGACATAACGGAAGGGATGTATAACCATGATAACTCTGCGCTGGATGCGTTCACAGCTTAGTAGATCCATCCTGACCTCATGGAGAACTCTCAACGTAAGTGAGGCTGAGACTGGTGCATTACGTGTAATTCAAAGGGAGACACGGTTGAGCATCTCTTAGAGAATGAATACCTTCAGACACGTGTACTAAAGTCCTTTTCGTTTCTTTCCCGCCATGCCATTTCCCTCAGCCTTTTTAAGAAACTCATGAGAATAATGCTCTATCCTACTGAAGGCATCAGTAACTGTTAGAAACAGCGCTGTGTTGTTTATCAGTTCTCTTGGGTACTTAGTTTTACAAATAAAGGCTTTGGCATTCTCACGCTTTTACTTCAGGTGCAGTTTACTAGGAATTACCTGGCCCAGTAATTTTATTAAAATCTTAATGGCTTGCCAGTGTTTCTAGAAACTGCCATTGTTTTTGACATGGACCACAAAAATAGGTGGTCCTATTCTAGATTATTTCTAAAAATAATCTAAATTATTCTAGAAAAATATTTTCTAGAAGTGGTTTTGCTGTGTTTATAAGCCCAGTTGTAACTTCTTACTCTTGGAACTCTTGGGATGGGAAAGTCATGTTTCTGTCAAAAGATGGAGCTTTTTATGCTAATCTGCACAAAACAGAAACTCTCTCTCATTTTCTGTCATTTCTGTTTACTGGAGGTAGACAGTTATTTTCAATGCAAGCAGAACTTCAACAAGTCTTAAATATTTAAAAGGAATATTTGTGTAGGTGTTTAGGTCTCAAATTTATAGGGAGAATACTGATGGGAGATTGTACAATTAGTGATCCCAGGAGTAGATTATGGAGCAGTTACAAATTTACTAGCAAGTTATTTTTTCTTCTAGAAGATAATTTGTAAATTGCTTTTTTGTTTTTGTTTTTGGAAACACTAGCTTTCTTAGAAAGTGTTAGAAATGGTGGTTTCCTGGTGAATTTCTCAAAAAACTATTCTCTAAAGTTCACTCCCCCTCTCACACTACTCGCTTTCCCTTGGCGTCCATTCATTAAATATTTATTGACCATATACTCCTGTAGGCAGACATAATTTTAGGTGCGTATGGCAAACAAAATGTCAAAAGTCTCTGCCTTGGAGGAAGTTACATTCTGGTGGATTCAGTCTTTTTAGCTGCAAATTCCGTTTAAATATCCAACCCAGACCTTTCTTCTTGGCTTCGAGTTTCATAAATTCAGGTGCTTATCACTTTTTTTTCCCAACCTGGATCATTCATAAGCATTTCAAATTCAGCATTTTTCACATTGAACTCTACAATAGTTGTCCTAAGTTTGCTCTTCCTCTTCAGTTTCCTCACTTAGTTAATGTGCACAGCGTCTGCTAAACATCCAAGCCATAAATCTTCTCCTGCTAGAAACCTGGAAGTCATACTCTTTTTCCCTTCACTCCTCATATCCGCACATTCTCTAGATTTATGTCCTGTGTATTTCTCATCAGTCCCTCTCCATTTACCACTTTCTACCCTGCCTGCCAGTGCATTGGTTCAGGTCCTCCTTCTCTTGGCTATATTAGTAGCTTCTTTCCTGGCTTCTCAGCCTCTAATCTCACCATTCTTCAGTCTGTCCTCCAAATTCCTTCTAATGTAATCGTGACAACATACAAATTAAATCATGTTACTTGCTTGAAGAGTCTTCATTGACTTGACTTTACTTACAGGTTAAACTAAAACGTCTTTGTATAAGTGTAGAACTGCACACATTTTTATGCCTTTAGGAATTCCCCCATCTTGCTCTTGGTGTGCTTCCTGACCCCAGTAGGTACCCTTATCACATCAGCCTTATCTATTTCCTAAAATGTCTTCTACCCCCGCTCCCCCACGAATCGGAGTTCACTTTGCCTTAGTGAGTATTATGTGAGTTACATGTGAGAAGCGCAGTCCTTCTGAGTCAGAGATGGATGGTTCCACTTGTTAGAATAACATGTTTTGAAAGGACATATTTTTAACCAAGAAAATTTTCAATTAGGTAGAATTTAATATGATTCTGGAGAAGTAAAATGAAAAATTTTAGAGGACTCTGGGAACAAATTTTAAGGGTTATAGTCCAAAAGCATTAAAAAGACAAACTTTTTTTCATGGTGGTCATTGCTGGGCACTTATATTGGGGTAGCAGTTGGGGATGACTGAAGACTTTTGTTAATGGAAGTGTTTTTCAGGCTTAGGAGTTATAAGTCAAGGACTGCCTTTACTGAGAACTCTTTGGGGGTTTTTCATCTCTAGAAGCGGAAACTGTGCTTCTCTGTGAGTGAATTCTTTAGGGGTTCAAACCAAGGAGCACTAGACATGATCTGAACCTTTTTATTCTTTTAAGTTAATATTGAAATGAAAACTTTTATAGATACAAGGGCATTTCTGTTACCAATCAGGTGTATAAACTTGGTGAGGATTTTAAAATGTTGGCTTATTTTAAAATAAGGTACCTGAAAAAGTGACCACAAATATGCTAAAAGGTTTATTTGAAGTAAACGGTATTACAGCTCCCCTGGCATAATTATTCCCTATTTTGTCTTGGTGAGTCAAGGCACAAAGCAAGGATAATCACGGTGTTTGTAGAAAACAGCACTTCGAGCTGGGCTCCTGTGATTTTAATTTTGGCTCTTTTACTTCCTCCAGCTCCCACATTCTTTTTTTGTAAAGCTTTGGTAGAAATGCTATTTTTTTAAGGCAACTTATTGTCTTTATTATTTCTACCAAGGATTCCAGATCAGCATAGTTTTTAAGGTATTTTTATGTCAGAGGTGAACTGTTTTAGCAGAATGAAGCAGTCATTTTAAAAAGCTGTGTTTTCCTACCCATTTCCACATTCCTTTTAAAAGGCTACTCTTGGAGGTAGAAATAAAACTGTTGATGAAAAGAGTGAGGTAAGGAATAACTTCTCTCTTACACTCCTGAGGTGGGGTCCTTCACTATTCTTGTGCATGTCAACCTAGTACATCTTCTTTCCTTGACAACCAGGTAAGAGACAACGTGTAAAATTGGTTGGACTGTGATTCAGAGAGTGGGAAACAACCAAAAAGTGTATCAGAACACTTCTACGTTAGAGAGGCCCCTTCTACACTTTTTCTTTGTTGGTTTAGACAGTATGAAATATTGTGTTGATATGTAGGTAATTGAGGACAAATTGTGGCTATTGATACGAGAAATGCTCTTTAGGTTTTTCTTTCAACAATTACGGGGATCTTCATTCAGGGCAGTGGAATTATTTCTCCTAGACGTTACATGCAGGCAGCTGGAAGAAGAGGAAGTTGTCTTCACATTGTCTTATGGCCGTGACTTTCAACTCACTTACCAAGATATTTTAAGCACTATAGCTAATTAGAAGGAAAGAGAGCAGTTTTGTTGTGAACATATTCAGTGAAGAATAGGATGTCAGTGTTTGCTGTTGTATTGTTCAGGCTGTATGAATACTTTATCGGAGAAAGTACCTGGAAATCAGGAGTCTTGGATTACAGGTTCTGTCTTACTGTTGACACATTGTCCGTCCTTCACTGAGTTATTGACTGTCTTTGACCCTCAGTTTTTGTGATTGAACAGTAATGCAAACGGTGTGTACTTCTAACACTGGGAACCTGTAATATGTGTGAAGTTATAAGTGCTGGAATACTTAAAATTTCCTTTTCCTTAAGTGTTAATAAGCAGATTTTAAAAATCATGAATTACCTGGACTTTGGTAGTATTAACGTAGTTTAGATGAACCTGCACTTAAATATGTACTAAGTACAAAGAACAGCACCTAAGAGTTTCTGCTTTGCAGTAATGACTCACTTTGGTAAAAATTATGATGTGCATATGGTTATTAGACTACTATAGATCCCAGTGGGTATATTAGATTGAAAAACCTTAAACGGAATGGGCTCATGCATACTGTTTTTAGCAGATAATAAAAGCCTTTTGCTGAGAAGAGATTAATATGAAATGGTAAGACATCTTTGTTTAGGGGTCATATCTGTTGGCAGCTATCTGAGAATTGTAATTTTAGATCTTTCAAATTGAAATCATGGAAATCTGTTTCTTATGGAATAATTCATAGTGAAGTAATGCAGTGAAATTATTTCTAAATTTTACTTTTTTAACCATTAATCCATATTCTTGGACACATCAGGTTTTAGTTTAGTTTTATTAATTTTGCAGAAAGTAAATTTTGGGGCACATGTATTGATTCTTCTGGTTTAGAAAATTCTTCCCTGTACCTCATTTATATAGAGTGAATGAAATTTGTAAGAAACAGTGTTACCTCACTGGGACTGCTCAACAGTCATTTGGCTGAAGTGGTCATTGTATTGGGTTTCCTTTCCTGCTCTTTTGCAAATGAGCTCTCTTCCTTCAGGAAATGGTTTATGTGCATTCCACATGTCCCAAACCCTGTTGTTATTATAGAGACATGAGAGGAATATAAGAGATGGATCTCTATTTTCCAGGGCTTCATCCTTGGGTTACCTAATTACTTTGAAACAGTTTAAAGTAAATAAACTGTGAAAAATACTCTTTGAAAAGTTGTTGAATGATAGATATGCTCTTAGTTTCTCACTAATCTCTCTTGTGGTTTTTCTACTGCCATATATTTTTCTTGGGAGAGTTTTCTTACAGCTGTATTTGTGATCTTGGGCTAGGATTTATGAGCTGCCACCATTAAGGTCTCCCTCTGGCTTTGTCATCAGAGATGGAGGGTTGTGTGTGGTTTGTTTTCTTATTGTTAATATGTGAGAATTTTCCCTAATAAAAATAAATGCATAAATGTTTTTCTTGACATTGTGTTTTTAGGATTGACTTATTAAGAGAAATGTGTCAATTGTGAAAATTTCTTCCTGAGATTAAAGGCAAAATTTCCAAAATAGTATGCATTGTGGTTGTCTGAAGAAATGTGTATCTTCTGATTTTAGCATTAGACTTGGGTTTTTTTCTTAATTTAATTGTTATAACTAGGGCCAGTAGAAAAGTTAAATGAAACAAAAAACATTGTGGTGGGAAGTAGAAGGAGGAAATTCAGGACATGTAAGAAAATCTTTTTGGATCTTCCTGATGATTGTTAAGATTAGTAAATGTTGACAACCCCAAGGATTTTTGAGTGGCACTCTGCAGGCTGCCCTGCATTTGTAGAATTCAGGCACATCAAACTGCATCATCTTTGGTTTTTTGACCTTCTGCACTTAGTCGTGAAAAGCTTGGATCTCTGACTAAGCCAGCCTTGTGGTTAAATATAAACTATTACCAGCTAGCTCTCTCCTCTTTGGGCTCCTAGAGAGATTCAGTGGGGCAGTTCAAATCTGTTTGCATTATTAATTCAGCTAGCATAAGCTAACCCCTTATTTCACTGTTCTTAAGAAATATGTATTTTAGGGCTTCCCTGGTGGTGCAGTGGTTGAGGGTCCGCCTGCCGATGCAGGGGACACGGGTTCGTGCCCCGGTCTGGGAGGATCTCGCGTGCCGCAGAGCGGCTGGGCCCGTGAGCCATGGCCACTGAGCCTGCGCGTCCGGAGCCTGTGCTCCACAACGGGAGAGGCCACAGCAGTGAGAGGCCCGCGTACCACAAAAAAAAAAAAAAAAAAAAAAAAAATAGAAGTGGTAAGAGCAGACATCCCTTGCCTTGTCCCTGATTTTAGGAGAGGAAAGTAGCTAGTCTTTCACCATGAAGTCTGATATTAGCTGTATGTTTTTTATAGATGTCCATTATTAGGTTGAAAATGTTTTGTTATATTCTTAGTTTATAAGACGTTTTATCAGTAGAGGATGCTAGATTTTTATCAAATGCCTTTTCTGTGTCTATTAGGATGATCATGTGAATTTTTATTTTATTTTATTTTTTTTTTTAAAATACTTTTTATTTTTTATTGGAGTATAGGTGATTAACAATGTTGTGTTAGTTTCACATGTACACCAAAGTGATTCACTTATACATATACATGTAGCTATGCTTTTTCAAATTCTTTTCCCATTTAGGTTATTAAATAATATTGAGCAGAGTTCCCTGTGCTATACAGTAGATCCTTGTTGGTTATCCATTTTAACTACAGTAGATCATGTCAATTTTTTGTTTTATTTTGTTAATATGGGGATTCACACTGATCTATTTTTGAATATTGAACCTTGTGTTTCTGGGTAAACCCCACTTGGTCATGATCTGTTACTTTTTAAATATATTGTTTGATTTGATTTGCTAACATTTTTTAAATGAATCTTTGCATTTATGTTTGAAAACAAAATTGACATGTAGTTTTCTTTTCTTGTGATGTCTTTGTCTGGTTTTGGTATCAGGGTGATGACCTCATGATGGATAAGGAAATATTCCCCTCTTTTCAATTTTCTTGAAAGAGTTTATATAGAATTGTTATTATTTCTTCATTTTATTTTATTTTTTTATAAATTTATTTATTTTTGGCTACATTGGGTCTTCGTTGCTACACACAGGCTTTCTCTAGTTGCAGAGAGCGAGGGCTATTCTTTGTTGCTGTGCGCGGGCTTCTTATTGCAGTGGCTTCTCTTGTTGCAGAGCACGGGCTCTAGGCTTGCGGGCTTCAGTAGTTGTGGCATGGGGGCTCAGCAGTTGTGGCGCACGGGCTTCGTTGTTCCGCGGCATACGGAATCTTCCTGGACCAGGGATCGAACCTGTGTCCCCTGCATTGGCAGGCAGATTCTTAACCACTGCACCACCAGGGAAGTCCCTATTTCTTCTTTAAATGTTAGGTAGAATTTATCGTTGAAGCCATCTGAGCCTGGAGTTTTCTTTTTGTGGGAAGATTTTAAATTAAATATTCAATTTCTTTTCCAGAAATTGGACTCTTCATGTTATTTATTTCTTCTTGAGTCAGTTTTGGTAATTTTTGTCTTTTCAAGGAATTTTTCCATTTCATCATAAGTTGTTGAATTTATTGGCATAAATTTGTTTAATAATATTCTCTTATAATCCTAGTATCTGTAGAATCTATAGTAGTTCTGTATCCCTTTTTGGTGCTCTCTCTCTCTCTCTCTCTCTCTCTCTCTTTCTCTCTCATTTATATCAGTATGACTGGGGACTTACTAATTTATAGACCTTTTTAAAGAATGAGGTTTGGTTACATTGGTGTTTTCTGTTTGTTTGTTTGTGTGTTTTTCCTGTATTATACTTCACTAATTTCCTCCTTTCTGCATACTTTGCATGTTTTTCTAGTTTTGTAAGGTTGAAGCTCAGGTCATTGGTTTAAGATCTTCCTTAGAAGATCTTAGAAAAATATGGACATTTAATGTTATAAATTTCCCTGTAAATACTACTTTAGCAGAACCCCATTAATCCCGATGTGTTGTTTTTTCATTTTCATTTAATTCAAAATACTTTCTAATTTCCTTTGTGATTACTTCTTTGGTTCATGGTTTATTTAGAAGTGTATTATTTACTTTCTAAATATTTGGGGATTTTCAAGAGATCTTTCTGGTATTGATTACTAATTTAACTCTATTGTGATTAAAAAAAATTCTTTGTATGACTTAAATACTTAAAAAATCTTAGGGGGACTTCCCTGGTGGTGCAGTGGTTAAGAAGCCACCTGCCAGTGCAGGGGATATGGGTTCGATCTCTGGTCCGGGAGGATCCCACATGCTGTGGAGCAACTAAACCTGTGTGCCACAGCTACTGAGCCTGCGTGCCACAACTACTGAGCCTGCGTGCCACAACTACTGAAGCCCACGTGCCTAGAGCCCGTACTCCGCAACAAGAGAAGACACCACAATGAGAAGCCCACGCACTGCAACAAAGAATAGCCCCCACTCCCCACAGCTAGAGAAAGCCCTTGCGCAACAATGAAGACACAACACAGCCAAAAATAAAAAATCTTTTGGCACTTGCATCATGGCCCAGAATATGGCGTATCTTTGTAGATGTTCCCTGTGCACTTGCAAAGAATATAATTTCTTCTGTGGTTGGGTGGAGTGTTCTATAAATGTTAATCAGGTCAAGTTGGTTTATAGTGTTTTTCAGTTCAGTTATAGCCTTGCTAATTTTTTGCCTATTTGTTCTATCTAGAGAGGTATGTTGAAATCTCTGACTACAATTGTGGTTTGGTCTCTTTCCCCTTATTCTGTCACTTTTTCAAAGCTCCATTATTAGATACATAAACATTTAAGAGTGTTATATTTCCTTGATTAGTCACTTTATTGTTATGAAATGACCATTTCTATCTCTGATTATAGTTTTTCCTCTGAGTCCTGCTTTATCTGATATTAATACATGCACACACACTCCAGTTTGCTTTTGAGTAGTGTTAGGAAGTTTTTGTTTGTTTGTTTGTTTACATTTAACATATTTGTATCTTTATATTTAAAGTGCATTTCTTGTAGACCACATGTCAAGGGACTTGCTTTTTAAATCCAATCTGATAATCTCTGCCTTTTCATTGGAATGTTCACCATTTACATTTACTAAGTTTACTTATATGATCAGGTTTGAGTCTATCATGTTACTGTTACCGTTTGTTTTCCATTTGTCATATCTTGTTTCCTTTTCTCTCTTTCCTTCCATCTCTTGGATTAATAAGGTATTTTTTAAGATTATATTTTATTGGGACTTCCCTGGTGGCGCAGTGGTTAAGAATCTGCCTACCAATGCAGGGGACATGGGTTTGATCCCTGGTCCAGGAGGATCCCACATGCCGTGGAACAACTAAGCCCGTGAGCCACAACAACTGAGCCTGTGTGCCTACAGCCTGTGCTCTGCAACAAGAGAAGCCACCGCAATGAGAAGCCTGTGCACTGCAATGAAGAGTAGCCCCCGCTCGTCGCAACTAGAGAAGGCCCACGTGCAGCAATGAAGACCCACTGCAGCCAAAAATAAATAAAAATAAATAAAATAAAAAGATTACATTTTATTTCCTTTGTTGCTTTTTAGCTATATTTCTTCATTCCATTTTTTTTAGCAGTTGTTTTAGGGTAAATATTACATATCTTCAGTCTGTCACAGTCTGTCTTCAAGTGATATATCATTTCATGCTTCGTATAAGAATGTTACAGTTTCTATTCCATTTACTTCCATATCCCCCTTTCCAGCCTTTATGCTGCTGGTGACATGAATTTTACTTTTACATATATTAAAAATTCTACAACACATTGCTATTATTTTTGTTTCAACAGTGAGTTATGTTTTAAAGAGGTTTAAATAACAAGAAAAAATCTTACATTTTTCCTCATGTGGTTACTGTTTCCAGTGTCCTTCTTTCCTTTGCATAGATCTGATTTATAGCTGAACATTCTCCTTTTGCCTGAAGGACTTCCTTTAACATTTCTTGCTGAGGGAGGTCTACTGGTAATGAAATCTTTCAGCTTTTATATGCCTGGAAACATCTTTATTTTGCCTTTGTTTTTGAAAGTTTTTTTTTTTTTTTTGGCTCACTCTAGAATTTTAGGTGTACAGTTTTTTTTATCTTTCAGTACCTTAAAGATGTTGCTCTACTATCTTTCATTGTTTGCCATGAGAAATTTAACGTCATTCTTAACTTATTTTTTCTTAGTGTAACATGTCTTTTGGGGTGTGCTTTTAACACTTTCTCTTTTTCCATGATTTTGAGCATTTGGTTATGTATGCCTTGGCGCATAGTATTCTTCACATTTCTTTTGCTTTAGATTTGTTGAGTTTCTTTGATCTGTGGATTCATAGTTTTCATCAAGTTTGAAAATTTTGGGCCATTATTCCTTCACGTTCCCCACCCTCCTCCATTTTTGCCTATTCCAGTTACTGAGGTATTAGGTAGTTTGAAGTCTTCCCACAGTTCGCTGATGCTCTTTTCAGTTGTCTTCATTCTTTTTCCTCTGTGTGTTTCATTTTGGATAATTGCTAATGCTGTGCCTTTAAGTTTACCTATTTTTCTTCTGCTATGTCTAATCTGTTATTAATCCCATCTGGTGTATTTCTCATCTCAGACATTGTGGTTTCATTTCTAGATGTTTTATTTGAGTATTTCCATATCTCTAGTTAACTATTTGAACATATGGAATATAGGTATAATAATTCTCTTAATGTCCGTGTTTGCAGTTAACTTTTGTGCCAGTTCTGGGTCGATTTCAATTTATTGACTCTTCTTCTCATTTTAGGTCATGTTTTTCTGTCTTTTTGTGTGCCTGGTCATTTTTCACTGGATGCCAAAATTGTGAACTTTACCTTATTGAGTGCTAGATATTTTTGTATTTCTGTCAGTCTTCCTTAGCTTTATTCTGGGGTGCAGTAAAATTACTTGGAAATAGTTTGATCCTTTTGAGTTTTTCTGTTATGATTTGTTAAGGGGGATCTGGAAAATAGCCCAGTCTAGGGTTGATTATTCCCCATTATTCTTGCAAGGCCTTCCACAGTATTCTGTCCAGTGCTTGAAGTATGAATTTTCCAGTGTTGCCAATAGGAGCAGGCACTGGTCATAGTCTTTGTGAATGCCAGGAATGTTCCTTCTAATCCTTTTGTGTGTATGTTTTCCCCCTAGCATTGCAAAGTTTTCTCCTACTTAAGCATTGGTCTATAATCTGCTGCCTACTCAGGGGGCCTCTCTGTAGATCTCTGGGGTTTTTGCGCTTTGTAGTCCTCTCTCTTGTGAGCTGTAGTTGCCTTGTTCTCCTTGCACTTTCAACTCTGTCTCCTTAACTCATGGAGTCTGCTTAGTTCTGCCTCATTTTCTGCTCCTTGCATTGTACCCTGGAAACTCCAGGCAGTAAGTCAGGGCATTCGTAGAGCTCTCCTCATTTGTTTCCTGTGTTTCAGGGATCATTGTTCTTAGTTGCCTCATGGCCAGTGTCTTGGAAACCATTGTTTCCTATATTTTGGTGGATGTTTTTGGTTGTGTCTTGAAAGAGGGTATATCTGGTCTCTGTTATAACATCTTGACCACAAATGGCCAATCCCGTATTTCTTTTAATGATGTCACCATCCCTTTTTTTTCCCAGCCTAGTTCAAGACCATAATTCATTCTTCCCTTCCTTCTCTTTTGGTCCAATCACTCTTTCAAGAAAGAAAGCAAGTCCTTTTTTTGCTCCCTAGTATTTTCTTTTGTACTTGATACTAACAATCTTCAGAGAAATATCATCATAATTAACTTGTACCAAAAAAGTAAGAAACATCATTGGAGTGGAGGGAATATTGTCAGAATAATCTGAAATTCTGTTACCCTACTTCTCTGCCATCTTAATACATTTTAATTAAGTGTAAAATTTTCACGTCTTTTATGTTGAATTATACAATTTAGAGCAGAAATATTTCATGATGAGTATATTTGCTTAAGTATTTTGAAGAAAATAATATCTTTTGGGGGGAGGTTATACTTTCCCAGACTCAGCCTTTGCCCCTGCTACATGTTGGATTGTGGTTCTAACTCTGTCCTACCACCTTCATTACAAGTTGTGTGTGTGTGTGTGTTGTGTGTGTGTATTTTGCTTTCCTGTTTCCTCCACCACCTGATATGCTACTTTAAACCAGACTTGTCATTCCTGGATCTCTACAGTTCCTGGCATAGGGGTGTTCAATTAATGTTTGATGATTTGGAGTGAGTAGGCTAGAGTTTTAGGCATTTAGTGTGTTGTTAAGGCTTTACCTAGAATTTCTACATTACACAGGTTCTCAACTGTATATTACACTATAAACCACATCTACATCATTGTAGCTTGTTATTATATGCCTTTGGTATGTTGTGAAAGCGCTGTCAGAGAATGAGCTCTTTATTACTTGGAATTACTAGTTAACTATTGTTTTGCCATTGATCAGAATGTCTTTTTCATCCTGCTGTATTCATTGTGGTATTTTACTATAATTAGAGGTAGTCTTGAGGTACAAGGCTTTCTGGATCTCCCTTGTGACCTTGTGGCAACATCACTTACTTGGTAGGGATCAATCAGGATTTTCTTCCTTCTATTTTTGTCTTGCCATTCTTTTTGTGAACATGTGCCACCTTCTCTGTGCCACCCCCTCTCCTCCTCATCTGCATCCTGACCCAGTACTGTGTTTTAGAGGGAAAAAGAACATAGAGTCCAGCTTTTCTTAAACCATGTTCCAGAAAAATTGCCTGAAGGGCTCTTGAAGATAAAAGGCTATATCCCCCTTTGTCAGACAGCCTGCCAGTTTGAGTGTTGACTACTTACCTTGGCTGGGGACTCTTGGAATCGCTGACTCCCTTTAAAATTCATTCTCGTTTCACTTGGTAGAACAATAGCTTTGTTGTCCTTTTATTGCTCATCTTCTCCTCACAAAATAAAGTATATGATGTTTCCTCTCTGAGTACACGAAGTATTCTTTCAGAATTTCCTCAGGCCTAAGGTCTGGATGGGTGTCTGTCCTGTATGCATGGTGTCTGTGATGTGTGTGTGTTTATATTTTTCAGTGTCACTGGATTCATCCAGTTCTAGAAAAACTTGAAATTTGCTCACATTGCATGGTTCTGGCTCCCTCTGCAGCTCCGAATGGAGAAGTGCTTTGTTGTCTTTTGTTGCTGAAAAATCCAACCCTTAGCCTTCTTTCTTTGAATAGAGCATCCCAGCTGGTATGCAAGTACAGATTGAGATTTTAAACTTCGGAATGCAATTTTTTTTTTTTTGGCAAGGCTTTTTGAAGACTTGAAATCACATTTCAGGAGAGCTCCAAGAGGTGAGAAAATGATGAGGAGGGTAGGGAGAGAAGGGAGAAAAGGCAGAAAGGACAAGCCCATTTGCAACATTAGTTTGGTAAGTAGAAGGTTAATTTACTTAAAGATATTTACTGTAAACCTTTATTAAGAAATCAGAGAGTTGCAGAGTAGAAGCCTAGAGCTGTTGTGGAATTTCCAGGCCTATTCTATTGGATTACACACCTAGGACCTTAACTGCACTTCTCAGTCGCATTGATGAGGAGAGTGATTTGGCCTCCAGTGTTGGCTTGGTTGTTGAACATTCAGGATGACTTGGCTATGGCTTGACATCTTAGCTTTAATTATTGACTTTTAAAGTACCCTGGAAAAGTTGGTTCTCTCCTGAAATATAGAGCTGCTATTAGATGCAGCAAAATGATCCCTGGGTTCCAGAATAGGAAGTTCGGTAGGAGCAGTCAACCAGATTGACCTGTAATGATAAGTAAGGGCAGAATTTCTAGACACACTTTGCCCCAGTAAAGTACAACTGGGTACATTCAAGGGTGGCTTTTGGGATGCTGGTATATTCTGTTCGTTGATTTGGGTGTCCGTTACACAAACGTGTTCATTGTGTAAACATTACACTTCCATGGCTTTTTGTTGTTGTTGTTGTTTGCATGTTATACATCAGTAAAAAGTTTATTTAAAATATGTCATACATTAAATGCTTTTAAAGGACATTCATCAAAGTACTACTTATACAACTAATGGCACACTTGAGTGTGCAGATGCCTGTTCTGTGAAATAGTCCCTGTTTTAATCATACCACATTGAATCTTGTCTCCTTTAAGGGAGTCAGTACAGATATGTACCTACCTAGATGCAAGATGACTTTTTTTTTTTCAGCCGTGCCGCGCGGCTTGTGGAATCTTAGTTCCCCAACCAGGGATTGAACCCAGGCCCTCGGCAGTGAGAGCACGGAGTCCTAACCACTGGACCGTCAGGGAATTCCCTAAGATGACTTTTATTTAATAGTTAATGAGAATGCTTACATAATAAATTCATGCTTCTAGAGTTCTTTCGTATTTATAAAGTAAGTTTTGGCCCTTTGAAACATGACTTTCAGCATCATTTGTGTGTGTATGTGTTTCTTGATTGTATAATTCTTTCTAAGACTTAGGGTCCCTATGAAACGTTAACCTCTGTTCCTTATTAAACCAAATAACATTTATTAATTTTCTTGTAAGGTCACGGTGATGTTGGTTCTGTTTGAAATTAAGTATTATAAATTTTTAGAATCCAAAAGGTAGGGAAGTATCATGAGCAGTTTTATTATCCACTCCTCACTTTCCCCTCTCAAATTCTGTACTTGTATAAATATATCAACTTCCTTTTCTTGAAACCTTTGTGCTTTCCCCCTGTGTTGTTGCTAAACCTCTTATACACTTTTTAGTGTAAAGCCAGACATTCTTACTTGAAAATGTAGTGAATAGTTGTTAAAATTCAGTGCTGGTTTGTGCTGCTCTACAATTTGAGAGTAGAGGTCTAGTTTAGAAATTTATTATTTTTGCTGTTTAGACTTAAAAAGAAAAACAATTAGCTATATAACCTAGTTTTTAATCCTTGAGTGAAACTCTTGAGCCCTGTTGATTTTGGTAGACATTAGCAAGCTCAAACTTTTCTCTAGAGGTCTCCCAAAACTGTCTGCCTGGCTTTATGTTGAAAGGACTGTAATCTACAGAAGCAGACGTGACAGTGAGAAGCGCAGGATATTCTCAGAGTAGTGTCTGATGTGGAGCTCTGTAGAGAGTGGGATTCCATGGTGGCATGTTTCTGTCGTAGCTCTTGTGTAGCAGTCACAGACCCTGAACCCAAGGACTGTATTTCTATTTGGAGCAGACATTGACCTCTTTTTCTGGGCTGAAAACAGTGAAGTATATCAGTTTTGGTAGCTCCGGTTGTAAGAAACTTAAATTAGTTTGAAGTGGAATTATCCTGATGAAAGGGCAGTTGAAAGCCCTTGACACTGGACAGAGGATTGTCTAGTGTCTAATCTTGGCTCAAAATGCACCAGACATAATGAGAGTCATTATGAACTGCTGATCTCTTACCCCTCCCCTCAGCAGACCCTATTAGACTTGCAAAAATAGCAAACACTGTGTGTGTTTGGCATGGTGCCCGCTGTGTACTAGAAGAAGAAAGCGTACCTTGTTTGCACTCCAACCAGATACTGGTGCATCGTGTTACAGCTCTGCTTGGTTCTGAGCTCCTCTGTTCAGGCTTGTCCTGACAGATGCTGTCGTTGCCACCCCTTAGCAAGACAAATGCAGCCACTCTGCGGGAGTTGGCTTTTTCCCAGCTGTGCTTGCCAGTGCCCTAAACTGATGTGCTTGTGTACCTGTGGAAAGGTAACAGCCTGTGGGCCTGTGATCTGCTGCCATGATGGGCATTACCTTTTGAGTTTTTGCCATTTCTGAAGGAGAAGTTTCAGTTCTCTTTGGTCAGATAAATATGTGAACCCTGAACTTCTCTTCCTGCTTTTTTTAAAAAACCGATGTTTGTTAAGCACCCGCTAAAGATGCCCAAGTAAGGTCCCTGCCCTCTAGGAATCCACTGTTTCTGTAAGTAGAAATATATGCAAATAATCAAAATACTCAGGACCTTAGTAACTGTGTCCCTAAAGGACTCTGGGAACAAAGAGGAAGGGGAGATCTCTGGGGATGTGTGTCAGGCAGAGAGTCCTCTCATGTGGGCTATGAGGTTAAGTAGAGCTTAGAGAGTGTGACTTATGTGTCACTGGGGTCCAAGGTCGAAGAGTAGATGTGGCTTGAATTGAGCTTGATGGACCTAGACTGGGCCCTGGTTTTGGAGGCTGCAGGAAATGAGGAATCATCATAGAATTTTAAAACAGATGAGTAGCCTCTTCAGATTGTTGTTTTTAAGAAGCATTACGCTGGCAGCAGTCTGCAGACTGAGATTATACAAAAAGTGGTGGGAGTTGGGGGAATGCAAGATTATTAAATTGGGAGATTTGAGGCATGGAGGGTTTTTGGACTTAAAAAGAAAGATGAGGTCCTGAGTTCGGATAGAGAGAGTAGTTAAGGGCAGGAAGGGGCTTAGAGATATTTAGAAATCTTAAAGATAGGACTTGGCTAACAACTGTGATTAAGTGAGTGAGAACAGAGAGTAAGGAAGGAGGGTCTAAGGTTTTCAGTTAAGACTCCTGAAGGACTTTATAAATACTTCTACAAAGGAAATAGGGAGGGCAGAGCAGGTTTGAAGGATGCATGATGCTTCATTCTGGGGAAGCTGAGTTTAAAGTACCTGTGGAAGTTGTAGGTATCAATAAGTAAATTTCAGTGTAAAATTTGGACCTAGAGTCCAGAATAGAACAGGGCTGGGCACACAGATATCCTGGATCATTTGAGTATTATAAATTTTGGTCTGGTTTAGCCATTACAGCCATGAGACCCTCTAATCCAAGTTCGAATAAGTCCGTGTCCCATGATAGTGTTGATGCAGGGTGGGACCGGCATTAAAGGCCAACTAATATCTGCTAAGAATAGCACTTACTGTATTTGGCTCTTGTGTCTAGAAAACCATGTACCAACAGCCCATCTGATTTGTGCAGCACAGAATAATGTAACATTGAATTCTGTGTATTCACCATTTGGGAGCCAACTCCACAGGACCACAGGGTGGAAATACTTGTCCTCCACTGAGACTGAACCTTTCTGGAAAGAGCTTCACCTGGATTTTCTTCATCCCACTAGATGAGGTAGTATTTCTTCTGCACATTCAGCCGACAGCATAACTTCTGTAGAAGGGAACAAAGGTTTCTCCTCTAAAGCTCCTGGTCCCTTTTCTTTCAGTTCCTCTCTGTAGGCCTCTGTCCCACCTTGGTCAGTCTGTCTGCTTTTTCCTCTGGACTTGCACCATCTGTGACATTTGTCCTTTGGGACCCACAATTATCTTTTTGACTACTTACAGTTTTTATTTTCCTAGGGGCTCTCTGAGTCAATTTAAATATGATTATATCCAACAACAAACTGACTATTTATAGAGTGGGTATCAGTGGTAAAAACACTAATGTGAGAATCTAATAGGTGAGTCAAACTTCCACTTAAAAGATAGAAGTGTAGATTAGATTAGTAAACTTGAGCATTCTAGTCATCTTTCTTCCTTTCCTTAGGAGCTGTGTGTGATGTAACCACATGACTTTTGGGGAGAAGACACGAGAGAGTATACAGAGAGTCTCACAAGCCAGTCTCCTTCCAGGTTGTTCCTGACTCCAGAGAGGCTATTTCCCATCTTGGACTGCCACAGAATTAGGGAGAAGTCTGGAAGTTGGAAATTGAAGATAGCTCAGTTAAACTACTTTGCCCACAGATGAACCTGTTACAGATAGAGATGAAGAAGCAGATGTATTGGGGGGAGAGGTTTGGTCTGGCATTTGGGGCCCTGTTTTCACAGGCTGTTTCATGCTGCTGAGGGCTAGAGATTTCTTGCTTCCATTGTGCTGACTCATGGAACAGTGTGGATTAGCTGCCTTCCACATCTGTTTGGGAAGGATGTTTGTAAGGAGACATGACAGGGTCTATCTGGAATGAAAGGAAAAAAGAGTGCCTGTTAAATCTGGATACCTTTAAAGTACAAAGACTTAGATTATAGGGCTTCCCTGGTGGCACAGTGGTTGAGAGTCCGCCTGTCGATGCAGGGGACACGGGTTCGTGCCCCAGTCCGGGAAGATCCCATATGCCGCGGAGCGGCTGGGCCCGTGAGCCATGGCCGCTGAGCCTGCGCGTCCGGAGCCTGTGCAAAAAGATTTAGATTGTAGATGATAAAATCTCAGACCTTGAAGAAACTCTTGAGGCTATTTGGGTGGGAGAATTCTGGAAGTTCTTTCTCTGGAGGACCAAGGAGTATGGGGTTTCCAAACTGAGAAGAGAGGAAGGCTCAACCATCACTTTTCATGTCCCTGAATACAATTTTAGGCTTCTTTTTATTATCATCATTATTTCATCTGGTAACAATATTTCTGCCCGGAAATAGCTTTACCCCTCTGAAGAGAATGCTGTGATCCCATCTGCCAGTTTGCAGAATGCTTCAGGGTCCTCTCCTACCTGCTATTTCTGTGCCCTTTCCATGTGTCATGGTAAAGCCCCCACCTCTCCAGTCACATGGGTCCTTGTTTGCTGTATTTGTTCCTGTCTTCAGAAAGTGAGTTTGGGATGTGGCAAGGAGAGGCAGCGTGCACTGGGGGAGTCCTGTTACCGTGATGTGCTGGGAAGAAGCAATGATGAAGAGGTGTTATGGGGTAAGAAGTCCATGCTCCACGTCTCCAATAGTTCAGAAATTTCTTTGAAGGATTCTATGCCTTCAGGCTTCTCCCGCTCAATGAATGTATTTTTCACTGCTTTAGGATTAATTTTCTTAAAGCCCTTCCTTGAACTCTTGAGCCTATAATGACTACCCATTACTTATAGATCCACATTCTGGAATGCAAGTCCTGATTAGCCTAACCATGCAAGATCTTTTGGTATCATCAAATAAGACTCATTCTCTCCAACATTCTTCTTCCTAGCTGTTACCTCCTTCTTCATCTCTCCACATGCCTCTCTCCACTGCTCTTCTGTAAAGCTCTAGATTCAATGCTTACACTTTACCGTACTTCAGGAAGTTTCCTTGCCTCTTGTGGGTCATATAGATCTCTTTTTATTTTTATTTCTGCTCTTGTAGGAGAAAAATATCATTTTTTTTAAAACGATTGACTCTTTTTACATTTACGGAAGAATACAGGTTAGTGAGTCATACATTTGATGCATGATTGTACTTAACATTGTGGGAGTATAAATAAATCTCAAAGCATGACCTTGTCCTGAAAGAGTCTGCAAATACAGTGATGAACCCCAAACTAAACATGATGGAAACTGGGAATGACTGAATAACCTCTGGTGTTACGGAGAGAGAAACAGTGCAGGCTAACCCGGGGAAGTGCAGCGAGCATGGAGTGTGGCGGGAGTGTGTGTGAGGGGGTATGGTGTGGGAAACAGAAGGGCCCACTGGAGCGGAGGAGTAGGTCGATGGAGGCGTGTCTTAGCTAGATGGGGTGAAAGCAAATTGTCTAGGGAATGCAGGTCAGGGAAAGGAGTTTAGGCTAAGAAATGGGGATCAATTTTATAGGTAGTTGCGTCGTTGAATAAGACAGAAATATGTGGGATGGTTAGAAGGGAGGGTTGCAAACACTATACAGAAGAGGCTGCTGAGATAAGCCTGCTGTGCTCACAGTGGGAAGGATGGGGAATGGTGACTTGGGAAGATTTATCAAAGAAAGAAATGATAGGGCTTGCTGACAGATCATTTCAAGGCTTGGGGAAACTGCAGATCATGTTTTAAACCGGAACATATTGCTATAGGTAAGTGTGATACGTAAATCCAATTTATAGATTTAGGTTTCATAGTGATATTTTATGCTCTTTTCGCATAGCAAAAGGAACTTTCAAACATACTTGTATAACTATCACCTCATTTTATCTTCAACATCTGTGTCAACTTTCTTACCTGTAAATGCAGGTGACACCAACCCTCTAGGCTTAATTTGTTGAAGGCTCATCCTATGAAGAATGAATCTGGTGGACAATTCAAGGACTAACTTCAATCTTCTTTTTTCCCATTCATTTTGGAAGACAGGAATCATTGCTTTAAAGAAACATTTAAAAAGAAGCTCCCTTAAATGGCAGTCTCTCTTTTGGCTTAATCTAACATAAGACCACGCTTCAGCAACTTTTCCTACCTACTTAGGTCCCTGGCTGAACACACATCCTTCCACCTTTGCCTGAGTCTCCCCAGTCTTGCTGCAGCTGCTGGGGCAGGTTTAGCCCACTTACATCCTGGCAAGGGATAAGCCCGATACCCTTTCCTTTTATGAAACACTATCTGTGTGAAGTGAGCTCTTTGGTCCATAGTGTTCCCTGCCAAAGCTAAGGGGAGATTAAGGAACACTTCTGAGCAGTTGAATATTGGAAGAGGTTTATATAATTGACACTCACACTCCTGTTAAACCCTTTCGCTCAGTGGAGAGACAAGAGAAACTTATACAGTTATGGTTCCCACTTAGGAATAAAGTACTATGTCTTCTCTGGGTGCATTCTTCTCATTTACATAGGACAGAGCTTGGGAATTAAGGAAATATTAGTTGATGACTGTTCATTTTTTTTAGCTTCATAGAACCAATTTCTATACCCCGTTGTAACCATATGGAATGAAAATGCTGAAATGGAATTGGGATCAGTTGGTATCTATGTATTAGGCATCAGAGTTTGGGTGGTGAACAAGGCTGTTATTGTCACAAACAATAATGGAAATAATAATACCACCAGTGGACATTTCTTGCATGCTTACTATATGCAAGGTTCTTTTCTAAACTCTTTTCATACACTTTAATTCCCATAACAAACTTAAGAGGTCAGTATTATTATTATCCCTTTTAGAGATAAGGAAACTGAAGCACAGAGAGGTTAAATACCTTGCCCAAGGTCTTCTAGTTTATAAATAGTAGAGTCAGGATTCAGACGTGAGCAGGCAGACCTCAGGTTTCTAACTTCTGTGCTGTACCCCTCATGGTGAGAGAGGCAGACAGTTGATAAATCCCTTGAAGTGGGATGAATTTTGTGGGAGCCTGTAAAAGGGTAAATTAACCCAGAGAAGGGGAAGGCTGGGAAGGCTTTGATGAGAAAAGCAAAATCATCCTTTAGGATGAAACAAAAAGAGTGCATAGGTGCTCTCTAGGTGGGGTACAGTGGACAAGAATATTCCAGCATGCACAGTAGCCACCAGGCTGGAGAGAATATGGCAGTTTTGAGGAACAGCTGTTAGAAGGGATGGAGAGGGTGAGAGAGAGTGTGTCATAGAGTGAGGCTGGCAGAGGCCAGGTCAAGAAGGGCTCTGTAGGTCCTACTTCAAGGAGTGGGGGTATAGAAACGTAATGGATTAAGGATCATTGTGATTTATAAGAAATATATATATTTGGTCTGTGTCCCATTCCTGGCCATAGAGCTCCTAAAACCCTAGAAATTTTCTAAGGGCTGAGAGTGATAAAGGTATCTTGTTTGTGTTAATGGGGTGACTTTTGGAAAGCCCATAGGTAACCGAAGGATGGGGTTCCTTGCCAGGGGAGACAACCATATCATTAGAGGTTGGAACTTTTAGTCCCACTCCAGGACCTCGAGAGGGGAGAGGGGCTTGAGGTTGAGTTCATTCACGAAGGCCAATGATTTATTTACTCAATTGTGCCTACATAATGAAGCCGCCAGCCATAAAAACCCAAAGGATGGAGTTTCATAGAGCTTCTGGGCAGGTGAACATGTGGAGATGTGGGGAGAGTAGTGTGCCCAGAGAGAACATGGAAGCTCCGAGCCCTTTCCCACATACCTTGCCCTGTGTATCTGTTCATCTGGCTGTTCATCTGTATCCTTTATAATATCCTTTAAAATAAACAGATGTATGCAAGTAAATGTTTCTCGTGAGTTTTCTGAGCCACCCTAGCAATTTAATTGAACCTGAGGAGGAGTCATGAGAACCTCCAATCATAGCCAGTTGGTCAGAGCACAGGTAACATCCTGCACTTGCGACTGGCATCTAGCATGAGGACACTTTTGTGGGACTGAGCCCTTAACCTGTGGGATCTGACACTATCTCCAGGTAGTGTCAGAATTGAGCTAATTGCTTGATGGTGCTGAAAAAAAAACCCCACACATATTGGAGGGAGCATTAAATGTTAAGAATTAAGGGCATGCACTGTTGGTGGGAATGTAAATTGATACAGCCACTATGGAGAACAGTATGGGGGTTCCTTAAAAAACTAAAAATAGAACTACCATATGACCCAGCAATCCCACTACTGGGCATATACCCTGAGAAAACCATAATTCAAAAAGAGTCGTGTACCACAGTGTTCACTGCAGCACTGTTTACAATAGCCAGGACATGGAAGCAACCTAAGTGTCCATCGACAGATGAGTGGATAAAGAAGATGTGGCACATATATACAGTGGAATACATATATACAGTGGAATATTACTCAGCCATAAAAAGAAACGAAACTGAGTTATTTGTAGTGAGGTGGATGGACCTAGAGTCTGTCATACAGAGTGAAGTAAGTCAGAAAGAGAAAAACAAATACCGTATGCTAACACATATATATGGAATCTGAAAAAACAAATGGTTCTGATGAACCTAGGGGCAGGACAGGAATAAAAACGCCGACGTAGAGAATGGACTTGAGGACACGGGGAGGGGGAAGGGTAAGCTGTGACGAAGTGAGAGAGTAGCATTGACATATATACACTACCGAATCTAAAATAGATAGCTAGTGGGAAGCAGCCACATAGCACAGGGAGATCAGCTCGGTGCTTTGTGACCACCTAGAGGGGTGAGATAGGGAGGGTGGAAGGGAGATGCAAGAGGGAGGGGATATGGAGATATATGTATATGTATAGCTGATTCACTTTGTTATACAGCAGACACTAACAGCATTATAAAGCAGCTATACTCCAATAAAGATGTTAAAGAAAAAAGAAAAAAAAAGAAGGGCAAGACAGGCGTTAAAGGGATAGAACCATGGGACTGACGTGATAAGATGCGAGTTTTGAAAAGGTGTTTCTGACTACTGGTGTGTCTGATGAATCGCAGAGGGCTAGAGTGGACTTAGAGAGTGCAGTCGGGAGGTGGTGGCTGTGGTCCAGCTGAGAGGTGATGGTGGCCTGGACCAGCAGAGAAGCAGTGAGGATGGAGAGCAGCTCAGGAGCTTCTTAGGAAGCTGAGCATAGGCAGCTTTGATGTGGAAGATGAAGACAAGGAGGGAACCAATAACAATGCTCCAGTTAAGAGTAAGAAGAAACTTGCAAGCGAACCAGACAGGACCTTGAGGAAAGTATCTACAACAGACCTTATTTGGTCAAGAGAAGGAGTATGCAAGAGAAAACGGATGGCTCGTGTCATGGCCCAACCAGGGAATGACTCCTGTGAAGGGAGTGGATACACACACACACACACACACACACACTTTATATATACATATACACACACATGTTTATATATGTTTATGTATTGGGTTGGCCAAAAAGTGCCTTCATTTTTTTTAAATTTACTATTTTATTTACTTTTTTGGCTGCATTGGGTCTTAGTTGCATGCAGACTCTTCATTGTGGCGTGTGGGCTTCTCTCTAGTTGTGGCGAATGGGCTTTTCTCTAGTTGTGGTGCACAGGTTTTCTCTCTCAAGTTGTGACATGCGGGCTTCAGAGTGCGTGGGCTCTGTAGTTGTGGTGCATGGGCTCCAGAGCACGTGGGCTCTGTAGTTTGCGGCACACAGGCTCTCTAGTTGAGGCGCGCGAGCTCAGTAGTTGCGGCGCGTGGGCTTAGTTGCCCTGTGGCATGTGGGATCTTAGTTCCCCGACCAGGGATCGAACCCGTGTCCCCTGCATTGGAAGGCGGATTCTTTACCACTGGACCACCAGGGAAGTCCTGTGCCTTTGGTTTTTAAGTAAAAATAAAAGACACATTTTTCATTCCGCCAAGAACTTTATTGGACAGTGTATTCACCCTTTTGTTCCACTTCCTTCTGCAGTTTTTCAGGAAACTTCATAATGCCATCTTCCCAAAACTTTTTATCTTTTTGAGCAAAGAACTGTTCCAGGTGCCTTTTACAGTCTTCCAGGGAATTGAAATTTTTTCCATTAAGAGAATTTTGTAAAGACAGAAATAAATGGAAATCTGAAGGTGAGATGTCTGGTGAATATGGTGGATGAATCAGAGCTTCCGAGCCAAGCTGTAACAGTTTTTGCCTGGTCATCAGAGAAACATGCGGTCTTGCATTATCCTGATGGACGATTATGCGTTTTCTGTTGACCAGTCCTGGACATGTTTTGTGGAGTGCTGCTTTCAGTTGGTCTAATTGGGGGCAGTACCTGTTGGAATTAATTGGTTTTCTGGAAGGAGCTCATAATAGAGGACTCCTTTCCAATCCCACCATATACACAACGTCACCTTCTTTGCATGAAGACTGGCCTTTGGTGTGGTTGGTAGTGGTTCATTTCGCTTGCCCCACGGTCTCTTCCGTTCCACATTATTGTACAGTATCCACTTTTCATCGCCTGTCACAACTGGTTTTAAAAACGGAGTGTTTTCATTAATTTTCAGTAGAGAATCAGTAGAAAATAATGATCAAGAAGGTTTTTTTTGCTTAACTTATGTGGAACCCAAACATCAAAGTGATGAACATAGCCAAGCTGGTGCAAATGATTTTCATTGCTTGATTTGGATATTTTGAGTATGTTGGCTATCTCCTGTGTGGTATAACATTGCTTGTTCTCAGTTAATGTCTTAATTTGATCGCTATCAACTTCAGCTGGTCTACCCAACCGTGGAGCATCGTCCAGCGAGAAATCTCCAGCACGAAACTTCGCAAACAACTTTTGACACGTTCCATCAGTCACAGCACGTTTTCCATACAGAGCACAAATCTTTTTTGTGTGTTTCAGTTGCGTTTTTACCTTTCTTGAAGTAATAAAGCATAATATGCTGAAAATGTTGCTTTTTTTCTTCCATCTTCGATATTAAAATGGCTACCCCAAAATTTACCACTTTTGATACATTTTTTAAATGCACGATGATATGACAGCTGTCACACAGAATCTAACAAAATTGTTTCGAATGAAGTTAAAGACAACTAAGTGCTACTAGAGCCATCTTACGGGAAAAAAATGAATGAATCTTTTGGCCAACCCCATATATGTATATACTTACACACACATACCTGGATTTGTTGTTGTGGAGGTTAGGCCTCCCAAGTTAAGGTAATTTCAGAACCGAGGTTGCCTCTTTGGTGCCTACTGCCCTCTAGCTGTGGTGTTTTTGGTAAGTACAAGTTCTATACTTCTACCACCATCACTGAGTTTCCCCTTTGAGTCAAAGTATAGAGTGATCTAAAAATATCTGGCAACATGGCACATCAACGGGAGAGACACACGAATGCCACATCTATACAAAACAACCGGCTGGATTCAAGTGGAATAGTAGTAATTATCCACATGGGTATCAATTCCAGTTTTCTCTCTTTCGTGAGCTAATCCTATCCACCTCAAAACATCTTCCTGTCTTTGTCGAGAGAATCTCTGAAAGCTTCATTATGATCGTCACCATTTCTGATGAGGTGTTTTCTGCTGAACATTTGGAACTGGGTAGGGTGAGATAAATTCCAAGCAGATGGGACGTTTTTGCAGTCTGTATATCAATATCTCCAGTCTGCTGTATAGACCTTCCAGGAAATTTCTGTGCCAAAGGGCAGATGCCTGAGGAATTTATGTTTTGCTATTTTTTCAGACTTTTCAGCTTTTAGTGATCATGCGTGAGAGTGTGTAATTGCCAGTGGTCTGGGGTTAACCTCAGTTACAGGGGGAATTATTTTGGGAGGAGTTAAATATGGTATTTGAAAAACTGAGAAATGAAAGTCTTCCCTAACACTAGAGTTTCTGAAGGAAAAACAG
This sequence comes from Physeter macrocephalus, assembly GCF_002837175.3. Lineage (NCBI taxonomy): Eukaryota > Metazoa > Chordata > Mammalia > Artiodactyla > Physeteridae > Physeter > Physeter macrocephalus. The sequence goes on along the minus strand of NC_041227.1, from coordinate 70,953,500 downwards.
TTGGACCAGACTGGATGAACTGGTTGGATTAAATGCTGTGTCTTACTCCTGACTCAGGGTTGTTATTTGTGGTTGCTTACTTTATTTTTATTGTTAAAGTGTCCTATTTAATGTGTCAGACTTTGCTCAGGACAGGGTAAGGCATTTAGGGAAAGGCATAAAAGAAACATGAAGCACGAACCAGCTTACATTAGGGACCTGAAAAACGTTATAGAACACATAGAACATTTACACGTTATAATCATATCATGCTTCGTACTTGTTAGAATGCTTGTCTAACTCTGAAACATTATTCTAGTTTCCTCAGATCAGTGTTCACAGTTGTTTTCTGTACCTGTTTATGGTGTGCCCTCACACGGAACATTGGGGCATGAGAGTAAATCCTTGTTTTCTGCTGTCTCCCCAGCACCTAGAGCAACACTGGACACAGCTGACACAGAGCAAGCACTCAAAAAATCTTAGTTGAATAAATGAATGAAAAACATTATCTTCCAAACATCAGTAATAACTGTATAAAACAGGCTTGGCGTGCTACCATTTATGTACATTTGATTTTGCTTTCTGCCAGGTTTTCACCCAGATTTTATAGTAGTTGGTTATCCTGGGAGAAATTTATGAGCTATTTTTCTTTTTAATGAGAGTAGATATTGTCATAATTAGGTTGAAACTAAAGGGCATTTATTTGTCCTGCATCAACGGTAACTTTTTTCTATTATAAAGAAAACCCACTAGTAAATTATTATTCCCATGTCTGAGGGAGAGTCTCCAGCACCTGCAAGGGCTTGGCTGGGATGCTGGGCCCCTGCCAGGAGAAAGGGCTTTGTCCCCACCGCCCTCGGCTGCGATCCCAGCAGTAAGTAAGCTGAATTGTGGTGGCAAGTCGTCTTGGCAGTGGCAAGTAGAACATATTTTGACTGGTGATTTCTGCATGATTTGTATGACTTTCTGTATGACAGGAGTCACAACAAAACCATTTCGTGACTTGTGTCTAAAGCTATCAGTCAGTTGGAGCTGTGAAAATCAGTTTGCATATGTCAGCAATTTAATCTCCTAATATACTTGCCAATGGAAAACCGACACTAGAATTATTTTTCTGTATTTACTGACTAGAAAGATGTGGTTATCAAGTGCACTGATTGAAAAAATCTTTAAAATACCAGTCTTTAAATTGGGACCATATGTGTGTTTTCTTTCCCTAGCCACATCTATTTGTACATTTACCCACACATGTGTATATATACACACACACAGCATACAGTTACATCGATGTGTGTTTGTGTTACATATGTATGTGTTCACACAGAGCACATGTGCTTCGTGCATACGCGTGAGCTTTTAATGTGCTTATAGGTTGAAATGTAAGGATGTTGGGGAAGTTTCCTTGTCTGTTAACTGAGAATAATACAGTTACCTACATTCCAGTCTCCTAGTAAGGATTAACTTGGTTATTATGTGTGTAGTCCTTAGAATAGTGCCTAGCACATAATAAGTTTTCTATAAATATCAACTCTTTTTTTTCAAGTATATCTTCATCTGTCAGCCTAAGCAAAGGACTGTTGGTCTCTCTGTTACTTCTTATAATACTTTAGCTTCAGAGGCAGGGTGGTACAGCCTCAAACTTAATGTGTAGTTGGGAGGTACATTGGCAAATTAACTATTCTTCTAAAATGCTTGCAAGCAATTTTTATGCCATCTAGGAAATATTAGTATATGTATTTTTAAATCATAGCCATTTATTAAATACCTTAGTAATATTGATTCCCGTTATAGTAAAACATTTCTCTTTCTAAGTCATCATCATTCCCTAGTGGCCATCAGGGTTTTCAGTTCCTGTGTCATTTTTATTCTTTAACTAACACCAACTTCACTGGAGAATTTTATTTATTTTTTATTTATTTATTTTTTAATTTATTTATTTTTTTTTTTTGCGGTACGCGGGCCTCTCACTGTTGTGGCCTCTCCCTTTGCGGAGCACAGGCTCCGGACGCGCAGGCTCAGCGGCCACGGCTCACGGGCCCAGCCGCTGTGCAGCATGTGGGATCGTCCCAGACCGGGGCGCGAACCTGCGTCCCCTGTATCGGCAAGCGGATTCTCAACCACTGCGCCACCAGGGAAGCCCAACTGGAGAATTTTAATTCCAGGTTTGTAAGAGAACTGTTCATTTATTATGAAAAAAATAAGTGAGATATTCGCTCTGGTCTAAATGTTTGTGTCGCTCCAAAATTCATGTGGTGAAATCCCAACTCCAAAGGTGATGGTGTTAGTAGGTGGGGGCCTTTGAGAGGTGCTTAAGTCCTGAGAGTGGAACCCTCATGTATTGGATAAATTCCTTATAAAAGAAGCTCCAGAGAGATTCCCTAGTCCCTTTCACCATGTGGGAATGCAACAAGAAGTCTGCAGCCTAGAAGAGGGCCCTCACCAAAATGTGACCATGCTGGCACCTTGATCTTGGACTTCTCAGCCTTCAGAACTGTGAGAAATAAATGCTTATTGTTTATAAGCTATGCAGTCTGTGGTATTCTGTTACAGCATCATGAATGGACTAAGACAGCATTTGAGTGATCAGGTGAAGAGAAAACAGTGCAAAAGAACCTAGAAGAGTTTGGAACTGTAGGTAGTTAACATATAGGTATACACACCTAGGGAGAAAATGACAAGGGCACATATTATTTTGAGAAAGGTTTCAGTAAGTAATGGTGGTACTCACTGGGGAAAAAAGTATGAATCATTAGTCAGAATGAGTGTATGAACTGGTGATGTGAAAGTGCTGATTAAGTTGTTTTGAATAATAATTGGATTTTTGTTGGAATAGGTAAGTTAAGTAGCTCATCCTTAACAAAAGTGCAAGGGATTTCACAGCTCATGTCATTTTATAGATTAAAAATGAAGGCCAAGTGAAGACCACAGAGTTAGTTGGTGGAAGTGTGAGTACCAAAACCAGACTCTGACGTGGGGAGAAGACAGTGCCCCCACGTAACAATTCTTTAACTGCAGTAGCATGGAGTTGGAACAAAGGGACTTGGAATGTTGACCTCAACTCTCTAAGAATAATTCCAGCCACAAGCTGGAATAATTATTAGAGAGTTTATAGAATATTCTTAATAAAATGCTTTTCCTGTTTTATTATGAGTGAAGAAACTCAGCTTTACGTATCTACTTTGGGTCAGATTTGTTTGGGCATGTTCAGGAAGGTGGTGTGTTCTTAGATCCAGACCACTGGAGTGTATTCAGGGCCTCTTTCAGTGTCGCTGTTTTTGTGATTGGACTCATGTGCATTATTTTAAAAAACTAGTTTGTCTCTGTAGAAGACTATAGAAGGCATTTGTATTTAGTGCTTTATATTGATTTTTAAAAATTATATGGGTAGGGAACATTTAGTTTGAGGACAGTACGTGAGTCACAGAAAGGGGGCTCTGGGGGCTGCTAGGGCTGAACTGGACTAGATGGTCACCCACTTTGTTCATGTTGCATCTTTTTTTTTTCTTTTTAATCATATGGGGGAAGGGTAATCTTTTGGTAGCTTTTAAGACTTTGATTTGGAGATTCGGAAAGGCAGTGTTTTGTTGGGTGAAACTTTTTGTATGGAGGCATTTCTTTTAAGGTTTGTGAATGCGCTCTGTTTTAACGCTCACAGATCACATTTCATGGTATCCACGTAGAAATAGATACTGAAAAGAATAGACATTGGTAGTAATGGGGAAGTTTGAAGACCACAAAGCAATCTACTTTGATGATAGGGTCAGTTGGATTTTAGATCTGCACCCTTTCTTAGCAACCTGAGTATTCTAAAAAGCAGTAGGGTATGATTTAAAAACTTGGTGTTTGGGGTCAACTGACCTGGTTTTCTTTTTTTTTTTGCGGTACGTGGGCCTCTCACTGTCGTGGCCTCTCCCGTTGCGGAGCACAGGCTCCGGACGCGCAGGCTCAGCGACCATGGCTCACGGGCCTAGCCGCTCCGCGGCATGTGGGATCTTCCCGGACCGGGGCACGAACCCGTGTCGCCTGCATCGGCAGGCGGACTCTCAACCACTGCGCCACCAGGGAAGCACTGACCTGGTTTTCTTAATCTCTGCTATACTAGCTATGTCTCTGAGGTTTGCTTCCCTTGTCTGCAAAATAAAGATAATGATACCTGTTTCACAGTTTTTTAAAAACAGCTTTATTGATATGTATTTCACATACCATAAAATACACCAGTTTAAAGTGTACAGTGGTTTTAGTATATTCACAGTTATGCAGCTGATACCACAATCAATTTTAGAGCATTTTATCACTCCAGAAAGAAACTGATAGAAGTCAGTTCCCATTTCCTCCCCTGATTCCCCCAGCTCTAGGTAACCATTACTCTACTTTCTGTCTCTGTGGATTTGCCTGTCCTCCACATCTCATGTGAATGGAATCAGACAAATATGTCATGCTTTGTGACTGCCTTCTTTCACTTAGCATAATGTCTTCAAGGTTTCATCCATGTTATGATGTGTATTAGTAGATTGTTCTTTTTTATTGCCAAATTTCACTCCATTGTATGGATATACCACATTGTTATCCATTCATCACTTGATGGATGCAGTGATGTTTTTGTGAAAACCGAGTAAGAGAGAAAATAAGTAAGGTGCTCAATGATGTCTTGCACATAGAAGCAATGTGTTGACCTTTGAACAACACAGGGGTTGGGGTGCCAACCTTCTGCACAGGTGAAAGTCCCTGTGTAATTTTACATTCGGCCTTCCATATGTGCAGTTCCGCATCCCTGGATTCAGCCCTGTCCCGTAGTACGTATTTAGTGAAAGAAATTCACATGTCAGTGGACCCTTGCAATTCAAACGTGTTGGTCAGGGGTCCACTGTATATTTCTATTGTTTCTCTTCATCTGGTTTGGACAGGCTTCTTGTGTGAATTGTCAGCAGCTCCTCCTGTCTTATGAGTTAAGAAAAGCGGTCTTAGTGAGTAGACCATCTGTCTGCCAGTTCTCTTATTTTGGTTCTTGGTTCGTTGAGGACCCTGGGTGGGCACTCGTTTAATACCAGAATTCACACTGCTTTCCTCAGCAGCCGGAAGTGTTCAGGTGTTATCAGCAGTGCTCATTGTCATTACAGGTGCTCTGTCCATACGTGTAAACACTAGGTTTAAAGAGATTGAAAGAAGGAGCCATTGTGGCTTACGCAGATGTCCGCTGGTCTCACATGCTGACCCTCATTCTGAACCTGAGCACTGACACCAGAGTCAGGCTGTGGGGTGTTTATGTCATTTGCAAGGATTGGAGGGAAATAGGGCTTTGGCAGTTCCATGCTTGGTGACTTTACAGAACACAGAAAACTGCTGAGGGTTTATGTGACATGAGACAGGAAGTTCATGTTACGCATACGGTGTCTTGAGGATTTGGGATTGTAAAATACTAATTGATTACTAAATGACAAAATTCCAGTTGAAGTAGATAGTTGCTTAAGACCAAAGAGAAATCTAAAAGCATTGATTTCTGTTTTGTCAGTTGTGGAAATGTCATGGAACTCAATTATTAAAGGTAGTGTTTCTGAATTTCTACTTAAGATACTATATATAATACAAAAATAAAATTCTAAACAAGGCCCAATTGTTATTTACTAAGCAAATATTATTTTAGTATTCACTGTTGGCCTACTGCTGTTTGTCAAATGGAAAAACAGAATAAATATTCTCTAATAACTACTCTTCTGCCCAGGTTTCCACTGAGGACATGAAACAAGTTGTTAAAGTTGAAATCTCCAGTGGTTGCCATTTTACAGACGGATTTGTTGTATAGGCTTTCTAAGCTTGTTTGCCTGCCTCTGCAAAGATAAAACATTAATAATACCTTGCCTATTATGAGAAGTTAATTTGTACTGGGCCCTGTGCTTACCACTTTATTTGGATTCTCATTGATTAAAGTTAAGTATGGTTAGTATCCTTTTTTATCAATATATTAGATGAGGAAACTGAGGCACAGAGAGATTAAGTTACTGATCCAAGTATACACAGCTTGTAAGCAGTACTTCTCTTCATAGCGTCCCATTTTGTAAAGTTTTATGTTTTTAAAACTGCTTTAGAATTTCAAGTTTTACTCTGCTATTCTTTCTCCAAATCCCAGGTCTACGTAGAAATCAAGGCAAGTCTGTGGTTAGTTTCTTAGGGAATTATATATAAATAAAATAGTTGTATACTGTAATTGTATTATGAATGGCATCTTTCACTCGTAACCAGCAGTAGCTCAGCTGCTTATCTTTATCCCTTCAGTAGTCAAGGAGATACGAAGTCGATAAGCAAGTGGAGCGGCTGTCACTCAAGCAAAGCCTCTAGGAGAATAATTCCAAGTAACTTCTCAGAGCGAATTGCAACTCACTCAGTCCCACTTCACCAGAGAGCATTGTTCAAAAGATACGCTTTTACTTTTCTACTTAGCCTGCTGCAAGCATTCCCAAGAGAGCTTATGCTTGTGGCCTGTGGATCAAAGATAGTTTCTCAAATACTAGGAACTTTGCTGCCAGTTGGAATTAAGCAAATAGAAAATATACCTCCAGAAAGGAAGCAAATTAGTTTATAACAGCCCAGCTGTAGTATTATTTGTGCTTTTAAAAGTTTCCCTAAGAAAACTCTTTAATCATACGTTTTGACAAACAGCAAAGGAACAGAACAAAATTACCATTTTCCATCTCTTATGAAGGGCTGGGCCTTTTAACCTGTGCTGTCTCTTAGCCTAACATCTCTCTTCAATATCTCTGTGCTTTTATTTCCATTTAAAAACAAGGAATTGAGACTTAGCGAGATGAAGTACCTTACATCACCACATTAAGTTGTGATGATATCATTTGAAAATGCAAAGTCAAAGACTTCTTTTGTTTGTTGATATCTTTTTTATTGGGCTAGACTTATTGTAATTTGGACTTATCTACCATCAGAACAATCACAAACCAAGTGAAAAAAGAGGATACTCTAGGATACATACACTAGGATGTTACCTACATTAGGATGTATGTAATGTATGTAACACCATATAGGTGAAGATGAATGAAAAATGCCTGAAAGATTGATTCCCTGTTGTCTCTTGCCTTATTAGTAATAAAGTATATTGAATCCAGTTATTATATCAGAAGTTTTTCACATTTCATCTTATCTAATTCTCACAACCATGCTGTCAGGTGGGTGCTATTTTTATCCACATTTTTATAAATAAGGCCGCTGAGACTGGAAAGTTAAAACCACTTGCCTGTGGTCATGAAGCTAGCAATTAGCAAAGCCATTGCTTTTAACCACTATGCAATTTTCCTTGCCCACTAATCGACATAGAAAGGTTTACTTTAGTTTTTCTGCCTCTCAGTTCAAGCCATCACCAGATGTACATTCTAAACCCAGATTTGATTATTTTTTAAAAATTTATTTATTTATATTTTATTTTTGGCTGTGTTGGGTATTTGTTGCTGCCTGCGGGCTTTCTCTAGTTGCGGCGAGCGGGGGCTACTCTTTGTTGCGGTGCGCAGGCTTCTCATTGCGGTGGCTTCTCTTTGTTGTGGAGCACGGGCTCTAGGCACATGGGCTTCAGTAGTTGTGGCACATGGGCTCAGTAGTCGTGGCTCGCAGGCTCTAGAGCGCAGGCTCAGTAGTTGTGGCGCACGGGCTAACTTGCTCCGTGGCTTGTGGGATGTTTCCGACCAGGGCTTGAACTCGTATCCCCTGCATTGGCAGGTGGATTCTTAACCACTGTGCCACCAGGGAAGTCCCCAGATTTGATTCTGTTTAAAAATGTTTAATGGCTTCTGATGTTATCAGGAAAGTTGCTGTTCATTTTTTAAGACCTGAGTTGAGTGACTTTAGTTGGATGTCATGTTCTCTCTGAACCTTCCCTGATGCTGATCTTCTCTGTGTCCCTATAGCACCTTGTAGCCTAGCCCTTAGGACTTCCCCTGCCTATGCTCTGGACTTCTTTAGAAGCACATTGTCTGGTTCAGTTATTAGCTTTTATTTGTATTGCTAGCCCTGTGTTGGTGCTTTATGCACAGTGGATGGTTAATAGATGTTTGTGGAATTGAATTGGATGTTTGATAAATGTTTAAATTTAATTATGATGTTAACTTTCTGGTACGCACTTCAGGCACTTCAGGAAAGTCATTGTGGCATTAGGTGCCTATGGAGACCCTCAGTGTTTCAGGCTGGGAATTGGTGACTTCCTACAAGACATCAATTAAATGCATGATTGGGGCTGATTTTGTCTAAATTGCTCAGAGCACATGGTATTATTTTTCTCTCTAGAATAGAGTGTCAACCATCCTGCCACACTTAACAAAATAGAAACTGCTTTTATTTTAATAAAATGAAACCTTTTTAGTGTGTCACAGGTTTCTATAGCATACTTTATGAACAGCTATATGCATCCCACTGTTCAGAAAATCAGATTTTCAAAGCTACACTTTATATCCTATTGAAAGTAGCTTGAGCAAATGGAAAGAACATGGGTTTTGGAGTTAGGTACTGAGTCAAATTCTGGTTCAGCTACATCATAGCTTCTGACTTTGGGCAAAATACTTTATTCAACATTTTTTAAAATTTTTTAAACAGGAAAGGTACATATTGGCAGCTTTTTGGACAAAATGCGTTGGGAGGAAATGTGTTGTTACTTCTTAAAAAGAAATCTATGAGCTCAACGATAATATTTTGGTATATTTTCACTTCAGTTGAATAAACTTTTATTCTAATTTCATTCTTAAAAAATGGTATAAGCATATTGAGAATCATCTCTCTGATCACCCTGTAATCAAGCATTGCCATGTGACTTCTGGTCCAGTGTTCCAAGTGAAGACCAAATAATGTCAAGATGTGCTCTCTATATATAGATTTTGTAGGAGTTTGAATAAAGAAGAGGGATAGAGTCATCCATAGATGGCAAAGTTATGCCTTGGCAGTAAGTACCATATTGACATATTTAGTACCAATCCCAGTTTAGAAAGGGCAAATTTGGAGAGGATCATAGCAGTGAGTATTGCAGTAAATTTACATGGAAGAATTTTCTCAGTTCCAACAGTAATTGCTTTAGATACATATTTATTTAAGTGCAGACTACAATATTGTGGCAATTTTAGTTACTCAGCAAAATAGTTTTACAAAATCGCCAAGGGACTCTCTTTAAAATGGCATCCTAAATCTGCTAACCAGCAGTTGTAGCTGGTTATACGTCTGATTATCTTGACCTCCTCCATCCACTGGTCCGCTCTTTTGAATTACCCAGAATCGTGGCTTTTGGTTTGTTGTTAGGTTCTTTGAGCTGCTATCATGGAGCCAGACTTCGAAGAGCTTCTTCGTACCTGGTGTGAATTTGGGGCTTATCCTAGAAGTTCTTGATTTTGAGAGCCTTGATAAAATTAATTTCAAATGTTTCTTGACTGGGCTAATAATAATAAGTTAGCCAGTGAGAATACCCCATGATTGCTTTTTGTGTCTTAAGGTCTTTTTGTTTGCAGAGTGACACTGTAATTTTTCATTGTTTAGAAAATAGGAAGGTTGTAGTTTCTGAGTTCTTGGCCTTCTGATCCGGATTGCATTTTCATTTAATCACCTTGTGCTCTGAAATTGCAGAGCCAGAGAGAGCTGATGCTACCTGATGGAGTATTTAGAAACATTGAGAACTGCGAATGCGTATAGTAAGCCTCTCTGATAATGTAGAGAATGGACAGTGTCATCTATTTTGAGCTCAGTTCCTATGAGGACTCAGTAAATCCACACAGTGAATTAACTAAGGCTGTTTGAGAAACAGCCAGTGCAATAATAAACAGTTTTATGATTTTTAAAATGACTACGGGAAGTCTGGTCATGGCGATTCCAAGATGGCAGCTGGGTTTTCACTGCTCTTCTGGGCCTTGCATTGAAAAGTATGCTTTTAGCTGATATTCCCCTGTAACAGGAATTCATTAGGGGTATCCATTAGCCAATGAACTATAAGAAAAAGGGGCAGTTTAGTTATTTTAGAGAGAAAAATGCTATTAGCTATTTATATGCTGGGTGAATTTGAAGAATTCCTCCCCCCACCCAATCTGGAAAATTGATTTTAAAGAACTTATATTTTATTTAGAAAGAAGGAAAAGCAGATTATATTAGTAACTTTAAGTTTTGTGTTTCTACTATATTTATCCAAAGAGAAAGTGCTCAGATTTTAATTTCTAGGTACCTTATTTGCAAATTGGTTTTTCCTGCACATTTATGGCAGTTTCTTATTTCTAAAGATTGAAGCTTTTTATGTAATTTTTCTCTCAAGGGATAACATTTATGTATCTCCTCTTCCAAAAACTATTAAAGAAAGTATAAAAATGTAAATTTATACTTGTGGTGTTTATCTATTAAATATTTTTGTGCTACCCCGACTTTTTAGTATAAAGATTGCAAAATGATACTAAACTAGGCTGAAGAAAGTGATGAAAGTAAAAAATCCTGAACACTCACTGAACTATTAAGATGTTCATGTGATTTCAGATGGAGTTAGTTGATGGACAGCGGCAGGTGTACTGGGTCTCCCGCCTCAAACATCAGTGAGGTTTGGACAATTTAGGGGGAGGGTATTAATTTTTGAGTAGTCAGGTTTTTTTCATTTACGTCTATTATTTAAAACGAAAGTACAGAGAAGCGCTGTAAATTAGCGAAAGGTGCACTGCATTTAACTTGGAGTCATAATGCTGGCTAACTTGTGTGACCTTGGGCATGAGTTTTTGCCTGCCTGTGTCAGTTTCTCAATCATCAGAATTGTAGCTTTGGACTAGATCGTGGTTCCCTGTTGTGTGTTTTCTTGGGAAATGTGGTAGAACGCTAGGAGCCTTATAAAGTCACAGTATAAACACAGCAGACATATATCTTGCTGCCTGCCTTCCAGATCTATTTTACCTGAGGTTTTTAGCATAACATTAACTTTATACGTAAACAAACTTATATTGGACTAAAAGGAATTCGGATAGATTCATATGGTATGTGTAATACCAAAACTAAAGGAAGTGTTATGCTAACAGCAGGCTACAGAAAGAGTCCTCTTGTTTTATATTCACTGTTTTCTGTCATTAAGGGTGTTTGGTGGACATATTTGAGGATCACTGCATTAGATGACAGTTCAAGTCTTCTTATTCTAAAGCTATGAAACCATGAAAACATTTACACTTTGAATTCCCCTCCTCCCTATCCTAAATCGGTGGCATTTTTCTAAATCAGAGTTCGTGTATTGTATTTACATGAAACCTCTCAATGTTGTTTGATAAGAACCCTCCTAAGAGATCTTGTCCTGAAAGGAGGGTGCTTAACATTGGAACTGGGGGCTGGTGGGGCGAGGAGTTAAGAGCAATGCCATAAGCACACTAGATGCATCTGATGCCCCTTTCAAGCCTCTCTGCCTCTAAAAGGTGATTCTCTATTTCTAAGGCCCATTATAGATGTGTTCCTTTTTTTTCCCCTTCCATTTTGCCTGATTCTGACAGAATGGGAATCCTTGCTTCTGAATTTAATTTTTCTTTTTTCCTTTCTTCCTATCTTCAGCAACAATGTAAGTACTCTTCATGGCAGCTGCTGTATTAAGCCCAAGAGCTTAAAAGATTAAAGAAACCACTAACGGCAATCAGGAGGAAGTTTAAGGGCCTTTTTTTCTGAAGGTTTGTGTTTTCATTCTGGTGGTTGAGTAGAAAATTGCAAACAGGTTGTGTTCAGCAGCTGGAATGCTCTTCAGCATCTGGGGAGACCCAGCCTTCTGTTCATTTTCCATTCATCGGAAGGGTAGCCTGCCTGAGGTGAAAACTGCAGACAGATATTAGAATTCTTTGTGTGGATAGTCATTAGAATTTCTTTTTTGCAGAAATTTCTTCATAGAAATGCCAGCTTCTCCTTCATCTTCCACTAGCTTTTCTGAACACTTAACTTTAGGTCAGTTGCTGTAGAGAGGCCTGAATAAGTACCTCCTGAAGACTTGCCCCCGAAACAGGAATTGTTTGGACTCTTAGTGAATTCCAACTTTGGAGTCAATAGCTGGCCTGCCCCTAGGTCTCTGTCTGCATGTGGCTCTCAGGCTTTGATCCTTGTGGATTTAGGCTGCTAGAACCCAGGAGGCTGTGTCTCAAAATTGCATGATTGATGCAGCCTCTGTTACACATTTGTTTCTTCTTCCTTCTGTTGGCTGTTTCACAGAGTGTGTCCGAGGAAATCTAGAACATCTCCTGACTTGGTGGTGGATCCTTAAGCACAATTTGACAGTGTTCTTCATCAAATCAAAGTTTTAAAAGTGAGACCTGTTCTCCTGCAGCCTTCCTTTCTTTCACCTTCACTTTTCCCACTGCAGTTAGAATTTTAGAGCTAGATCAGGAGCCCCTGTAATGCCTTCAGGCCCTGAGCAGCTAATATAATTATGTGGCTATTCCCTCATGGTGTAATAGAGAGAGGTGGGGCCTGCGGCAAACTGCAGGGTGCTTTTTCTCTCTTAAGGCACTCAGATCCATTTTTTAAAAAGTAATATGCTGGCCAAATAAAACAGAACTGCCAGTTTAACTGCTGTTTTTGGACAACTTCATTATTTATAGATGGGGAAAGAGAAACCAAGAGGAGTTTTGCTTTACTCAAGGTCACAAAGCTGGCCAGTGGCCCAACCAGGTCTAGAATCTACTCCTCTTGGGCTATTTGAGAAAATAAAGTGCTCCAAATTCAATCATTATTGGCACTTGTGGTCCTAAATTGCACCAACCAAAGGTTTCTTGTTTGGACTTTAGTATTTTAGGATTATTAAAGCTAATCTAGCTTTTGGATAAACCAAACGGATTTTGAAGCTTGTCTGTAAGAACCCATTGTGATGGCTGGAACAGCTCTTTAAGGGGAGCTTCCAAACAGATTGATTTGCAATTGTTTTGTAACACCATGTGGATTTTCCTGGATTTCCAAGTAAATGCATTGAGCATATTGCTTAGGCTGTCTTCATGAATAATGAAAACTGTGCTCTAGGGGGCTAAAGATTATGAGGGACTGTTCTTTTTTTTTTTTTTTTTTTCCTTTTAAGCTATTTCATTCCTTTGTTTCTTTTTCTTTTATTTTCTATAGCCTTCAGGGTATGTATATGTGTTGGAGGGTGACTGGAGGAAGGGTGCTATTATAGGTTTCTCTACATCTGTGTTCCTTTACAGAACATCATCTCTTCTGATACTAAAGAGGGCTTGCCAGTTAGAGATACATACAGTACACTTTGGACAATGCTTTCTCCTATGCTGATCTTTGCTATTTTTTCCTCACTGTAGTATGTATGTGTTTATTATTTTAATTGACGTATAATTGATAATACAACATTATATTAGTTTCAAATGTACAAAATAATGATTCTATATTTATATGTATTATGAAATGATCACCACAGTAAGTCTAGTTAACATCTGTCACCATACGTAGTTACAGAATTTTTTTTTCTTGTGAAGAGAACTTTTTTTTTTTTTTTTTTTGTGGTATGCGGGCCTCCCTCTGCTGCGGCCTCTCCCATTGCGGAGCACAGGCTCCGGACGCGCAGGCCCAGCGGCCATGGCTCACGGGCCCAGCCGCTCCGCGGCATGTGGGATCCTCCCAGACCAGGGCGCGAACCCCGTTCCCCTGCATCGGCAGGCGGACGCGCAACCACTGCGCCACCAGGGAAGCCCGAAGAGAACTTTTAAGCTCTGATTTGTTAGCAACTTTCAGATATGCAATGCAATATTATTAACTTTAGTCACCACGCTGTACACTGTATCCCTGTGGTTTATTTATTTTATAACTGGAAATTTGTTCCCTTTGACTCTTTTCACCCATTTTGCACCTCCCCCCCCACCCCGCCCTGCCCCAGTCTCTTCATCTGTGACCTTGGTTTCTTTGTTGCTGTTGTTGTCATCATTGTTCTGTGTGTTTTTTTTCATGTTTAACTAAGCTTTCTTAACAAGGTTCTGTGCTTCTCTAATTTAAGGGGAAGTCATTCTTTGTCATTAATACATACCATGTGCCAGGCACTCTCTAGGTGCCTCCATGGTTTTCAGTAATTATCCTAAGAACCTCAAAGGATAGGTATCAGTGTCTCCACTTTTTAGGTAAAGGAAGCAGAGACCTGAGGTGGTGTCTCACTTCTAATTATATACCTAGAAAGTATCGAACTGGCATTCAGATGCAAATCTAATTTAAACCTAGTGTCCTTTCCAAAATGCCACAGCTCCTTCTCTGTCTTCTTTCCTTCACCTCGCATTTTGAACACGCAAATTGTGTGGGCATCTCATCCCAAGGAGTTTGCAAATTCTTTTGTCTGGAGCATGACTTTCAAAACTTTTTTGTCCTTCTTCACACAGTTAGGAATGCCATTTATATTATGATCAAGTGTACATACTCACATATGCACAAATGCACATACACACTTGCACTTACATGTACACATATGAAACTGAAAGTTTCATTAAATGATACCTTACTACATGAAGTATACTATAATATTTCCTTTCCTGTTCTCTTGTGTTAACACACAGACACACACACACACACACACACACCATACATACATACATGATGGTGATTACTCACTAAATTGATCTTATGACTAAGGACACGTGTAGTTGAGAGATGCTGACCCAGAGTGGAGCTCTCTAAATCTAAGGTGGGGTAAGAGCCTTCCTTTCCCCCACAGTTTTAGAGTAAGCCTTTGGAGCACAGAACACAATAGTAGAAATTATGTTTAGATTTGTTGTTGTCTTTAAGGAAGATGCAGTGAACGTTGTTGATGTTTAGTATCTGAGTTGACAGTGCACTATTGTTCTATGGGACGGTTAGTTCCATACCCTGCAGGGTGTGGTAAGTGCTGTCCTGAAGGGAGAGGGGACAGTGTGGCAGCTGCTTCAGCATCTTGCTCACTTTGCTGTGGGATTTGTTCCAGTGTGTGCCTCATAAAGTGTGTTACCAGGTTATGTTATTTACTTTTAAGTAAACTAACACTTAGAAGAAAGACAAGTGATTTTTAAAAATTCCTTCAAAGAAACTGTGGAATGAGAGAACGTAAGCACAGGGGAACAGCAGGGAAATGGCAAAGCTGATACTTGCATTCTTTTTATGAGCTCCTTATCAACCATGTTGCTAGGTACAAACAGCAACTGTATAATCATATCTTAGAAGAAGTTGGCCAAAAATTGAAATTATTTAAAAAATTGGGAACTTAGGTTTATATTCATAAACATTAGTGATTGACCTTGTCCTCAGTGGAAGTTGTACCTTGAGACAACGTAATGGCTAATGCCATTATGTTGGTTAAAACACTGAAAATTGTGTTCATTTTATCTTTATTTCCCTTATATTTATTCATATATTTTGTAATATGCACAGTACATCAGTGCCATGTAAATATCTATATCCATGTCAGGGGAATATGCTCAAAAATTTTTTCTGGATACCGATAAGGATCCGTAATCAAAATCATGTAGAGACTCTTGGTCTAAAGAACCACCAGTAGCAGTGTCTAATAACTGTTAATGGATATCTGGGCCTAAATGAAGAGTGAAAAGATGAGTAGGAGACAGAGGACGTTTGTGACAAACTGGAGAACAACTCTCCCGGGGGTGGGGGGTCAGTTCCAAGGGCACATGGCTCTGTGAGCAGCCTGCACTATGTGCACATCACAGAGCCTCCCCTTTCTCCTGGTGAAGCAGCCCTGGTTTGGCACATGATTTGGCATGTGAGTGTGGACCGGGCTGTAGCTACCCCTCAGTCCTTCATCCTGGAAGTATAGCCTACACAAGTGTGTGTACCCGTCCTGAGGATGAGGTACTATAAAGGAAAGAAGAGTGACAGACAGGAGACACTGATGAATGTAGTAAGCAGCAGTAGTAGTCCCCACTCTCTTATTTATTTATTCATTCAACTTGTATTTATGGAACACCCATTCTATGCCAGCCGTCTTCTACAACAGGAGTTGGCAAGCTTGGCCTGGCAGCCAAACTCGACCTGGGGTCTGTTTTCTGTAAATAATTTTTTTTTTTTTAAATATAGCTCTACCCTTTGTTTATGTACTTTCTGTGGCTGCTTCTGAGCTATAATGGTATAATGGCAGAGTTGAACAATTGCAATAGAGATAGCATGGCCTGCAAAGCCTAAGTGTTTACTGTCTGGCTCTTTGCTGCAAAAGGTTGTGACCTCTGCTCTAGAAGATGAATCAGTACTTGCTTCTGGGCCACCCTAAGACCACTGAGCCATGGGCTGTTTGCCTTTTCTCTTACACACCCTGCTTGGCAGAAAACACCTCCATCAGAGCCATGTTAGGGCACATTAGGGCAAAGGGACAGAGATCAAAGCATGTGTCCAGAGCACATCCATTGCTTAGGTGCCTACACAGGCAGTGGAGTGCAGAGAAGAGAACAAAGGGTAGGAGTCTGTAGACTTTGGCTCTGAAATAAAGTCGCATGTGACCTCCTCTCTGGGCCTCAGTTTCCTTCACTCTACAGCTAGGAGACCACACTAGATCAGAGTTTAATCTGCATCGGGATCACCTAGACGGCTCATTGAACAGATTGCTGAGCCGCACCCCACACACCCACCCAGGGTTTCTAATTCAGTAGCTCTGGAGAGAGCCTGAGAATTCACACTTTTAGCAGATTCTCAGGTGATACTGATGCTGCTGGTCTGAGGGCTGGTACTTTGAGAACCAGTGGATTAGATCTACTCTAAGGAGTGTCTGTAAGAGTAATTGATCATCTACAGATAGGTAGTATGACTGGATATATTTTTGTTAACCTGCTTCTCTTTGGTGTTGGGAAGGGGAAGGCTGGGGTGTCCACTGTGAGGGGGGTGTCCACATTTGGAGAGGACCTTTGTCCTAGATGCCTCTGTGATTTGTAAACCAGAGTTATCCTGGACCAAATTGTAAATCCTCACATTCCGCTTCTACAAAGGGAACAATAGGTCTCCTTTTAATAAAATCAGTCATCCCAAATTTTGCTCATTGCCTCTGAAATTCTAGACCCTCAAGTGATCCGTCTTTAGGGCCATGTGGAAGAACAGAACCTGTCATGGCAGGTTATTTGCCATGGTCTCTTCCTCATCCCTCCTACCATGACTGCTGTGCTTTATTTCTTTCTTTTTAAAACTCCTATATGGGGACTTCCCTGGTGGTCCAGTGGTTAAGTCTTCGCCTTCCAGTGTAGGGGGTGCAGGTTCGATCCCCGGTTGGGGAGCTAGGATCCCACACGCCTCGCAGCCAAAAAACCAAAACATAAGACAGAAGCAATATTATAACAAATTCAATAAAGACTTTAAAAATGGTCCACATCAGAAAAAAAAAAAAAAACTTAAAAAAATCCAAAAAACTCATGTGTGGTTTCTGTTACCTTTTTTCTAAATAATCATTTTTGTGGTTGCAATAAAGTACTAATGTTTCCAGAGCTACTGGGAACCTATTACTGTTAGAAACTATGCAAGTTGCTTGCAGAATAACCTTACCAGTCCTCTCAAAAATTCTTGGGAGTGTTCTGTTTTCCTCATTTTACAATCAGTAGTTACAAATTAGGAGTCAAAGCACCTAAGTAATGTGTCACCTGGAAAATTTCAGTATCCATGAAGGTGACCGTAAGAAAATCAAGCTTCCCGGGTCTTTGGTCTCCTCTTTCTGGCCCTCACCTTCACATCTTGTTAACTCTCCGTTCTCATGTTCAGATCTTGATCCTTGTTGTTACCTGGGATTACTCTTCCTTGGAAATCATTAGCTCCAGTGTTATCCCATCACCACATGTCTGCAGTTTATGCCTTGCTTGGTGAAGCTACCTCTTATTTCCTTTCTCTGCTGGCAGAAATAATACTCTTTTCTGAACTGTTTATGTATCTTAAAACCTTGTTTTCATGTGAAGACTTTATACTAAACTGTACTGATTTATGTTTCTCGTTCCCTTATTACAAGGTAACCTTCTTGAGAAAAATTATTCCGTTATTCATTTAGATTTCTGCAGAACTAAGTACTATGTCTGGTATATTAGGCACTCTATAAATAACCGTTTAACTGAGCTAGAGAAAGGTAAGAAGACAGAGGTTTGAATCCAGGTCTGTCCTGCCTCACAGTACTGTATTCAGGCCTCCCTCGGCCTGTGGCCTGTTTATTTCTAGGCTGATCTGGGTGAAGAAGGGATTGTTCAGTAAGTGATGTCATTTGAGAGATGCTTTGTCTGTTTTTCCATACTCAGTAAGCTATTAGCGATGACTTATTTTCTCTTTTTCAACTAGAGTTCAAACGAAATAATTTTAGATAGCATCCTAAGAACATTTGGAAACATGACATTTCAGGTCTGTTTTCCCCCTTTGCTTTAAAAAAGTATAAACAGTTATAATTACTAATTGCTGCACTCTAAGTAGAGACAGATGATACATATGTTTGTGACAGTTTTCCAGAGGGAGAGCTAAGTAACCAGGCTCCATTTTCCATAATGTGAATGTTATTTACAAACTATTACCATAATTGATGCACAAAGCCACTGTAGGGTAAATAATGTGTTGTGTGTGGGAAGCAAGCTAGTAGTCAATGAATATTAAAGAACAAAACCTCATTTTAACAGAGAAACTGTAATTATAATCATTCTGAATTCATACTGCAACACCAGTTAAAATTACTTGGCTGCCATTTATATATGTAATTCTGTGTGTAAAGAAAGTAGGTATACGAGTAGAGTTGTATAGAAATAAGTATGTACACACACATATTTTTATAAGAAGACACACTGCCAAACTTCAGAGTTAGTCATTTTTCAAAGACATTTGATGCAGAAATGAGGTGAACATGAGCAAAGTTAATCAGTGTTATTTATACTTAGGGAAAAGGGCATAATTTTAGTTTTCTTACTTTTGTTTTTGTATGTGTTTCACATCTACCTGGATGTCTTATTTTTTTTCATTGACAAATCAGGTTCTGTATTTGCTTCAAAGCTCCTTTCTCCATAGCAAGCCTTCCTCGTCCACCTCTCATCCCTCTCTTACTGCCTTCTACATACTCATCAACTTCTGTGTGTGGTGTATTGATTTACACTTTGGGGATTTGTTGTTTTGTAATAGAAGGTCATAAGTCATTTCTTCTGTGCATCATTAGTCTCCCCAACTAGGCTGCCACGTCATTTCAGGAAGGAGAGTTTCTTTTTCTTTGTGTGTATGTGTAGTTCCTTCTTGTATTCCTCATGGAGCATGGTTGATACTTCCCATGAATGTCCAACTCCTCGGTAGGTACTGCTGGTTATCTTTTGGTACATCTGACGCTGCATGATTTTTTAAAAATCTTTAAGTTTTGTGCTTGCTTACCAGTGTCTCAAAAAAGTAATATAAAGTGGAAAGAATTAGATGTTGTTGGTGTACAGTTTTTGATGGAACACTTAATCAGAAATGTGGAGTATCGTTTACATGAAATATATAAACCCCTTCGTCTCTGTCAAGTTCTGAAATCAAAGGGAAGGATGCTGCTTTTATCTCTTGATGTTTTTGATACATATAGTTTAGATACAGACAAGGTGATTGGGTCAGAGCTTTGATACTTTTATATTTGTAAAAAGATCACTGTATGTCTATTCTTATCAACCTTTTCGAAAAATCTTCTCAACATTGATCCTGTTTTTAGTTGTAACCTCAGTATATTTTGATAATTTTCTTCAAATATATACCTGCTCCATCTACTGTATGGGCATCTGTCACTTTTCCTTTTATAGCAATGGAAACATGGACAGCTTCAGATATTCTTTCTTAGCTCAAATTTCCATGGCCTTTAATGTCAGACAGAGTTAATTATTCAGCTAGTTTATCAAACTAGACACATTTATTTATTTATTTATTTATTTATTTATTTATTTTTGCCGTACGCAGGCCTCTCACCATCGTGGCATCTCCCATTGCGGAGCGTAGGCTCCGGACGCGCGGGCTCAGTGGCCATGGCTCACAGGGCCAGCCGCTCCGCGGCATGTGGGATCCTCCCGGACCGGGGCACGAACCCATGTCCCCTGCATCAGCAGGCGGACTCTCAACCGCTGCGCCACCAGGGAAGCCCTGGACACATTTTTATACAAGAAAAATGAGTAAATAGAATGTTCCTTAACACATTGCTTGTATAGACAGAGGCTGTGTTGTCAAGCTGTGTAGCTCGTCCTCTCAAAAGAGGATTATTGGTTTCCTGCCTTGAACACAATCTTAAACAGTTTGACCTTCGTGAGGGCTTTTTGGAAAATTCTGAGAAAAAAAAAAACATAGAACCTCAAGGAATTCTAAGTATAAAAGATCACCTTTATGAAGGTAATTGGTTCAAACATTCAGTATACTTTGCTATACTTCAGTGCATGGTAGGGCATTGTTGATGTATCTTACTCTGTGATAGCTTGAATTAGCTTGCCCAGATAATGATTATGACAAGGGAGGAACATTACCCAGGAGTGGACTCTTCAGAGGGACACTGAGCCCTGGAGCTGACCCTCCTGGAGGCTGTTCTCACCCTCCAGTCTCCCTACAGGATGGCTTGGTGTCCATCGAGACCTTTCTCCTACCTTGAGAATCCTAGATGGGCTTTTGGCCTGGTTCCCTCAAGGACTCTGGAAACTCCTTAGCTTGGAGTGGTGCCGTTGGACGGAGTCTGTTCTTGGCAGTGGGCCCTGGCTTTTTTCCTGCTGGGCCCTGTGCCTCTTAGGAGCAGAGTGGAGGTCAGATGCAGATAACACAGGCATGATTTCTGTCTCCTGAAATGCTCAGCTGATGTGTGCTTCTCCCTCCCCTGAGGGTTTAAGGAAGAACACATTTATCATGGAGGGTAATGAGTAGGAAAGAACTTGCAGCTTTCTTTTCTGCTGAAGAGCAGAATGTAGGATAAAAATCTTTCTGTTTGTAGTTCAGCTGTATGTCTTTGTAGTTTATGTTCAAGTCACTTTAAGCTTTATTATTAAGCTGAACTTCTGAACAGTTTCATTTGCAAACTCTTCCTTGGAGGATCAAGGGAAGCTTTTGTAAAGAGTTGAAGTCTGGGATGAGAATTGAGTTAAGCAAAAGTAAGGGGGTGTGTGTGTGTGTGTGTGTGTGTGTGTGTGTGTGTGTGTGTGTGCAAAGCATATGAATGAATGCATTTGCTGGGTTAGGCAGGGACTAGTAGGGTTGAAGAAGAGAGGAAATTTCATTCCCACCAGAGGAAGCACCGTGTACGAAAGCTGGAAGAGTCTTGCAGTTTTTGACAGATAAATGAATCCTTCTGAAGGTTTTGTAAGAGCTGTGACCAGCCCTATTCGCTGAGAAAAGGGAAAGTCATTGAGTGCCCATCATACCTCTTCAGCCTCTCTTAATGAGAGTTCAGATGCTCTGCCAGAGGAAATGGTGTGTTCCAAGTGCAGCTGCAGTGGAAATAGGTTCTTTCAGTGCAGCTGAAGCAATTCCTCCACAAAGATCCTCCAATTTTAACAGTAAACTGTCTGTTTAAAACAAAACCAAAAAGGCGGGTGGGAGTTGGAAGAAGGAGTTTATGCCAGGAAATGAAAATGAGTTGCTACAGAAGCCTGTCTTGGTTGTGGTTTCAGAGTTAAAAGGGCTCAATTGCTGGTGTGTTATATTTTTATGTATGTTTTTGTAAACTCGTTATTTCTCCCGAAAACATTAAGGATAAAATAGCAGTCATATTTTATTAGAGAATGCACTCTTATTGTCAGTAATGACTGCCTCGAAGCTCACAAGCTGTGGCAGCTTTCCCTACTTATGTTCACCAAGGGGCTGAGTGGGCTTACGGTACCCTCTCTGGTCTTCTTCCTCCCTTCCTGATGGCACGTCAGGCTTCGAATGTAATCAGAGGATGATTGACTCTCTGCCATAGCAGGTGGAGTTTCTGAATTGAAGTCTAAGAAGTGATGTTTCCTTGTGTTTCTAGCTGACTATAGCTACTAAACAAAGGTTAGGAGGTTGTGATATAATTAAAGGTGACACTGCCGTTACCTTTTATCAAGCTCAGTTGTGAGCCTGGAGCTGTGTTAACTGCTTTACAAAACTGTGAGTCCATTTAATTTTCACAGGACTCCTCATTTGAAGGTAGGTTTGGTTACCCTCAGTTTACAGATGGGGAACTTGAGGTTGAGAGAGATAAGTGACTAGTTTCCCCTTATATTGATACCTATCATTTGGCATGGCCAGGATTGGAGCTGAGGTCCTTCTGTCTCCAAAGCTCTTGCATGTAACCACTGCTTGTTGCATTGTACTTTCTCCCATAAAGTACCCCCCCACACCAGTTTTTGGCCTTCCCCTCTTTTAAGAGACTAAATGAAACACAACCAAAAATCTACCCCTTGAATCGAGTTTCGTCTCCTTCCTTACCTCTCATTAAGCACTGCCCTATATTCATGTAAATGTTAAGTATTTGGGGGATAAAATAAATAACAATTTTATTTTATCTTCCCTTAATTCTAAGACAGTTTATATTGCTATTAATTCTAACTGTTGCATGGTCATATTGTGTTATCTGAAATGTATAACTGTTACAATCTTACTAGTATTCTCAGGGATACTCCTACATGCAGTAGCATGATGCTAGACTAAAGAGCCAGGACATCTCATAGATCCAGCTCAGCTACAGACCAGGTGTGAGACCTTGGTGATGTCACTTTAACTCTCTGGGTTTCACTTCTTTCATCCTTGTGATGTTCGCTACAGATCGTTTCCCAGCTTGGGAGGTGCAACCTTTATCGGGACACAGGTGCTATACTTGTGTGTGCACATGATTTTTAGGTGTTTCTGGAAGGGATGGTTAATAAAATAGAGATTCATTAAGAAGCATTATTAAATTCTTACATTTTGTGTTTCTTCAATCATTGAATGCCTGCTAACAATCAAAATATGATCAAGTGGGGAGTTTATTATTTCTTTTTACTTAAAAGAGAGCCTTATGCTCAAAGTTAGACACTGTTTGTTTTCATGAAGTTTTAAAATCCTTTCCCAAGTAGAATGAATATTCACTAATCCTACGAGTCTAACTACTTGATTATGCAGATTCTAACTTTTTGGACTCCTTCATCATCTTACTTTTTCCCCTTCTCCACTAGTGTTTGGATTTACAACAAAGGAGGGAAATCACAAGGAAATGAATTAACTTTCAAAAACTCCCTAATCCTCCACAGTCTGTCCTGAAGACAAGAGTGTTTTGCCAGCATGTCTCTAAGTAAAGTTGGTCAGTGGTCACCCTGCCATCTTTCCCCTCCCCCTTCCACCTTTCCTGTGATGCACCTCACTCTTCTCTCAGACCACGAGCCCCTCTGGCCTCACTTCTTTCCTTACCCAGCCTGCATTCCGTATGTAATCCCCTCAGCACCCCTCTCACCAGCACCCTCAGTTCCTTGAAGGTCTTGTCCTTCAGCTCATTTCCTCTCAGGAGCATGCCAGCTGTGTGCCCTTTCTTGAGATTCTGTGTTCCGCTTGAGAGAATTAAAACTGTTTGGATGTTGTAATAGATCAGTGGGCCTCAACAGCTGTTGGCTTCTTCATTGTTGCCATCAGTGCATTTACTGAGTCACTTTCTTTGTCTCCTTGGTGGAAGTTCCAGACTCTCCCCACTCAAAGCTAAATGATAGCAGACATTTTTCCAGAACTTACTATTTTAGAGAAAATGTACTAAGGACTTACTATTTTATTTTTTTGTTTGTTTTTGAGGTACACAGGCCTCTCACTGTTGTGGCCTCTCCCGTAGCGGAGCACAGGCTCTGGACGCGCAGGCTCAGCGGCCATGGCTCACGGGCCCATCCGCTCCGCGGCACGTGGGATCTTCCCGGACCGGGGCACGAACCTGTGTCCCCTGCATCGGCAGGCGGACTCTCAGAACTTACTATTTTAGAGAAAATGTACTAAGGACTTTACATGCATTGTCTCATCCCCATTCTTGCCATATGACCCACGTTTTCCTTCCTCCATGCCATCCAGCAATACTAACTGAGCATCGACTGTGTCCAGGCACTGTGCTGAGCCACGGGCTATAAAGGTGACTGAGGCAGACTGGGGACTTGCTCTCAAGAGACTTCCAGTTCAGAAGGAGATGCAGAAGAACATAAGTAAGCAGAAGAACAGTGTATGATAAGTGCTAAGGCGGGGGGGGGGCGGGTAAGTTCAGTCAACAATAGATGTGCCCAGCCCAGGCTTGGGGATGAGGATGAGGAAAGCTTCTTGGAGGAAGTGACAGCCTAAGTACCAGTCTGCAGGATGATAGAGTATGAGTCAGGTGATGTGATAGAAGAATATAAGGGTGTTCTAGAAAGAAGATGCTGGATGCTGGAAAGATTCAGGGAATTGAGAGAGGCCAGTAAGCATGGCGTCATTGTTCTCAGAGAAATTAGAAGCTTTCAGATATGAACTCCATTTACCTTATCTCCCACATCCTAAGTGATTTATATCCTTACTTAATAATTGAAATTAGAATCCACTGAGCTCCTTTATTGTACGTGGGTCTTAGGGGATGAGTTTTGACACACTTGTCAATCTCAACATCAAGTTTTACTGTGCACTTATGTAGCTGCTCTGCTGAAATAGTATTAGAATGTTAGAGTGGTATATAGTAGAAAATGCTTCTTCAAAAATATGGGAAGATTTATAATTATTGTGATGCAGGTATAGAGTTTTTTGGGAAGGCGTTTCATTGGTAATCACTCCTAACATTTTGAACGCTAAAATGAAGCTACTGCTTAGCCTGGTGGCATGTAATAGCAGCTTCAAAAATGGAAGCATATTCCCTTTCCATAAAGACATGTAGTAAATGATATTTAGGTCTCAGCCAACATTATGCCCTCAAACACCTTGACTGTGAAAAATCATGACATGCGTCAGATGAAGGGTCTATAGGGATGAAAGGCTGGTGCTTTTGTGACACAGAGGTAGAGAAACGGAACAGTGGTCCACGAGCGCTTCTGGTCATTCGCAGATGTGAAAGGGAGATGAGCCCCGGGTAGACTCTGACCCTTCTGACTGGTAGGAACGGTTCCCACTAGAACAGCACACTGGCTCCGTTGCTCCATTCAGCCTTGGGAATCAGAGTGGCACAAAGTGACTGGTGGTAGAATATTTCACACTCTTCAAACTGTTTTGAAAGGAAGAAGCTGATAATACCAGACATTGGAACTCAACTATTTGTCTCTTCCTCTTTTGCAGATGGGGTTTTGTAGTCTAGAGCATCCAGTAGAATTTCTTTTAAAATCCAGATGAATCTTAATTATTTTGTATTTGATAAATATTGTCAATATTATTACTTGGGGGTAGGGACCCCTGTAGGGATATGGGGAGTAGGAATAAGAGCCGCGCTATCATATTATTAAATATTTTGAGAATCACTGTTTTCCGCATGCCTGACTGCCTCAGTACAGCAATGCATAGGTGTCTCAAATTCATGTATGCTAAAGCTGTGTGCCTACATTTCACCCCTCTTTCTCCATTCCATTTCTGGCATCTTGTAAGTGAGTGCTGGGATTCTATTTCACAGTTTTTATTGAAATCTTGAAAAGCTTAACTAGTTAATAGTAGTGAAACAAAAATAAAAAATACTATCTTTACATTTCTGTGAAAAGAAAGTATGTATAAAGTGTCAGTCATTTTACCAAGCTGTTCTTGAGGCTGAATACCAGGAGCTGGTTTGGCAGCTAGCAGAAGTAAAAGGGAATAGCGAGAGAAAGCTCTCCCAGTTTCTCTTTCTCTGGCTGCAGAAGTTTGAAAGATGTTGTTTCAGCTGGAGAATTTCAAATGGATTCTTATTCACTTTTTGCTAAGGAGACTGGACTGTTTTTAGTGTTGTAATCTTCTGTAGGCGTGGAAAAGGGTCACCTCCTGATCTTGTTTAGGGGATCATGGGGTTAAAGCTGTGGCAGGGTCCTTTCTCTAGACACAGGCTCTTGTCAGAATAATGTTTGGCCAGGTGTTAATTTGTGTCCTGAGGGGAAGTTCTGGAATTCATTATTCATCCCTGGGGGTAGGCGTAGGAGGAGGAGTTGTCCTTCTGGGAGGGGACTGGGGCCAGGGCCTGCCTCCTGCCTTTACTGACATGTGCCATTTGCGATGAAGGCAGCTGAAGGCCATTTGAGGAATTCTCTTGTCAGCCAGCCAGGAGAGCAACACAGAGGGAGAGAGAGGAGGGAGAGGCAGGCAGCTCAGCAAGACAGTCCTGGAGTGCAGTTTCCAGAGCGAGATCACACACAGCGATTTAGGCACTAAGGGAAGGTGTACAGGAACAGAAAGGGGAAGGAGGCCAGGTTTGAAATAGTGCATTTTCCTGTATCTTCCCCCTTCACCCCTCCTTTGACTACCTGTCATCCTCTGGAAAACTCAGCATCTGAAAGAAGCCTTTGCTGAAACACCGTTTTCAGCGCTATACTGTTTTTGTTTTTTCTTTTCCTCTTTTTATTTTTTTCCATCTTCTTTTCCTCTGAGAGCAGAAGGTGAGACAATGATCAAGTCAACTTGGTTCTATGTTAAGTTCAAGTATGCAGAGAAGGTAAGTCAATATGTTTTCTTTTCCCAAGGGAAACCTGCCACCTCCCTCCAGGCTTCTCATGTTGATGGGCTCCTCTGGCTACTCAGGGAAGCAGATGAACCCAGAAGGTCTTTTGTGAATGTGCTTCCTCTGGCTTAATAATTCTTGGATGAAATGAAGGCTCTATACTTGCTATCTGACATTGCTGCTGACCAAGAGGAAGGAATCTTCAAACTCTGTTCCAGAGGCATTATTTAGTATTTAAAGAAGAAAAATAATGAAACTGCAGTAACAGGAAAGACGGACTATACTTCTTTAGATTGAATAGAGAATTTTCAAGAGGAATATTTGTTATGAAACTTGATGTATATTTGATTTGGTTCTGAAACAAATTGATAGTCACTTCCTGTTACCTGTAGTTTGCTTAGTCAGAAGTTTTTTTTTTTTTCTTTCAGTTAACTGACTTTGTTCATTCATGTGTAGAAGAGCTTTGCTCTTCTTTGCTCAAACGTTATTTGGGTGCAGAAAGAATCCCCACCATTTTGGCTGACTATTTATGAGAATATCTCTTTACTCTGTGTTGGTGGGTTATATTTTAGGGAAGTAATGAACTTTGGTTGTATCTGAAATTTCTATGTTACAGTACAGTGTTTTAATATGTCATTACTAGGCTTTGGGGAAAGAAGTATGTACTTCCTAACATATCTAAACTTACCTGGGGCTGTTGGCCATCGTTTTGGTTCTGGATCCATATATATCAATTCTTCTCTTAGAAATTTATTGGGTTAGTAATGAGGTTTCTAGGAGCATCCTAAAATGCCTCCCTTTTGTAATCCTTCCTTCCTTGTTTTATTTGTTGAAAACATAGGCATTTTGACTATAGAATTAAGCTGAGGCCCTAGAGAATGGAATCATGATATGGCAAGATGGAAAATTATGATGATTGTCTTCATAATTCTTATGATTATATATATAAGCATGTTGAAAAATTCTTCCATTTTTCAAATTTAAAATGAAGTTAGTACACTTCGGGCTAATTTTTCCTACATTTCTTTTTTTTTCTGTGTAGATTTGTTTCTGCTGTGTTTTTTTTTTTTGGTAGCAGAATAACTCGTTCTTTACCCATAATCAAAGTATGGATTTTTACTTAAAAGATTCATCCTCCATTTTAGACACATTTGCATTATTAACTATTAAAGCCATTATAGCTAGAATATTATCTTTTTGTATAGGGTCAGGACAGGTTATCATTGTGGTTTGGGGTTTACTTTTTTCCTCAGTAGATTGCTTTCCTTTGAGCAGCCCATTACCCATTGTTTGTTGTTAAGAATTTTGGTAAATTTAAACTGTATTCTACCTCCTTAACCTTTTACTTTCACCTTAAATGTCCTGCCATAAAAAACCTGAAACTCAGAGTTAAGGAATGAGAGTAAACTAATGGTAAAAGCAGAAAAACATTTCAAGAAATGATCTTCATAAAAAAGAAAAGGAGGACATTAAATTAACTGCTTCATTTGAATAACTATCTTACTATTCCTTTAGCAACCAAACAAGGAGAGAATGCATTCGTATACCAAGACATGCGTATAATGTAAAACTAAATAATGTAAGACTCCATAGCTAATTGAAGGATATCCTGTTTATATTACAATAGGGGGAATAAGAGAAACAGAAAAATCTCAGTCTTGTTTTTGGCATGCTTATTGATGCTCTATATCTCTGTGATTCTCAGCAGAACTTTTGTTCTTTCACAATGATTTGTTTTTTAAACTTAAAAAATTCATCAAAATGAGTTTAGTTTCATTTGGAGAGATAAAAGACCTTAGTGTAAACGCAAGGACAGAGATGCTTAAAAACAAATTAAAACTATTCTTTTTTTGTATTCTTCCAAAAAGCCATTCTTTCAGAGGGTTATTAATTTTGAACTTCCTCCAGTATTTTATTTCATTTTTAAAAAAATATTTATTTATTTATTTGGCTGCACCAGATCTTTGTTGCTGCATGCGGGTTCTTTAGTTGCGGCATGTGGGATCTAGTTCCCTGACCAGGGATCAAGCTAGGGCCCCCTGCATTGGGAGCATGGAGTCCTAACCATTGGACCACCGGGGATGTCCCTCCTCCAGTATTTTTAAAAGGGCAAAAAAGAAACCGTCTCTCTCATTTTCAAAAACTGACCAAATGAATTGATGTAAACTTGTAATTATTGGAAAGATATTTCTTCTGCAAAGTTTGTCCACAGCTATAAGAAAATACATTATGGCATATCGTCGATGGCCAGCCATTTCCTAGTTTTACATTTAGGAAAATGATTGAATCAGTCTTAAATAGTGAGCAAGAAAAACTAAGAAAGTCAAGTAATACATTACCAAAAACATTGGCACAGGGAAACATTTCCTTGTTTCTGATCAGGATTCTGATCCCTTTCCAAAATTAAAAAATACATGTATGGTAGCACAAATATCTTTTTTTTTTTAACATCTTTATTGGAGTATAATTGCTTTACAATGGTGTGTTAGTTTCTGCTTTATAACAAAGTGAATCAGTTATAGATATACATATGTTCCCATGTCTCTTCCCTCTTGCGTCTCCCTCCCTCCCACCCTCCCTATCCCACCCCACAAACATCTTTTTTATTACCACTCCACACACATGCACACTTCTCTGTATTTCCTTTTGAATTATTTATGAGTAATCTCTTTCTTGAATTAGGTTAATATACAGCTATCATTCCTTCTGAAATACTGCTTACTTGAACTAAGTTCATCCCACCCCTTGGCCCCTTCTTGTTCTACATATTCTCTTAGAGCAATTTCCTATTTTTATGTGTTTTACCATGTTCAGTAACTGTTTGTTCCAAAATCTGTTTCACTAGTCTAATCTCTTTCTCGAGTTTCAGAGGCATATATTTTATTGACTAGTTAGATATGTGTCCTGAAATTCAACAGAAACCTCAGATGCAGCATCTCTAAAATGCAGTTAACTTCTGCATTTCATCCCAAAGAACCCTTCTTAGTTCTATTTCCCTCCTGGTTTATTAGAGGAGCCTCCTAGTTTATCTCCAGTGTGTTCCTGATGCCTTCCAGTGCTCCAAGACATGTCTAGAGTGATCTTGTTAAAAGGTCAGTCTGCATCCCTTAGTCCCCTGCTTGTTAAAGGCTACCCTCTCCCATTGAAGAATCCTCATTTGATGTCCCTCAGCAGTGCTAGCACTTGGCCTTGTATATACATAATGCATTTTATTGTAATTATTTACTCACCAGTCTGTGTCCTTTATACCGAAAGATCCTAGAGATACTGAACTATGTTGTCATTTTTTTGTATCCATAATACCAACACATAACAGGTGCTCATTTATTCCCTAAATGCTAATGAGTAAATCTGTGACTTTTCTGGGGAGATTAGCAAACATGAGTTTGAATTCTGCATCTACTATTTACTAGTAGTATGTGATCTTGGACCACATATAGAAACTTGATAAAATTGTTTTTTCATCTATTAAGTCAGGCCAACTGTCACCTAATATACTTTTTAAAAATTAAACTTTTTGAGATAATAGTAGATTCATATGCAGTTGTAAGAAATAATACAGAGAGGATACCATGTGCTTTTTACCTAGTTTCCCCCATTGTAACACCTTATAAAACTATTGTACAATATCAAAACCAGAATACTGACATTAATATAGTTAAGATACTGAACAATTCCATCACTCAAAGGATCTCTCCTGTTAGTCTTCTATAGCCTCACCACTTTCCTCCTCCCCTACACCCCCAGTCATTAACTCCTGGCAACCAGTAGTTTTTTTCTCCAATTTAAAAATTTTGTCATTTCAAGAATATTACATAAATAGAATCATACACTATATAACTTTTGGGGACTATTTTTTTTCACTCAGCATGATTTTCTGGAGATTCCTCCAAGTTACTGTGTGTTGTTCCTTTTGTTTCTGAGTAGTACTCCAAGGTACGGATGTACCATAGCTCGTTTAATCATTCCCCCTATTGAAAGACATCTGCGCTGTTCCCAGTTTTTTCTCTTTTACAAATAAAACTGCTGTGAACATTTGTGTACATAAATTTTGTGTATATTTTGGTGTAGACAGAATTTTTCTTTTCTCTTGGATAAATGCCCAGGAATACAACTCCTGAGTAGCACATTTAATTTTAAGAAGCTACCAAAACTGTCTTTTACTGTGTCTTCTATCATTGTACATTCTCTTCAGTGCAGTGATATGAGTTATCTGTTTTCTCTGCATCTTCACCAGCATTTGGTGTGGTGTTACTGTTTTTTATTTTAGCCATTCTGTTGGTATGTAGTGATTTCTCACTGTAGTTTTAATTTGCATTTCCCTAATAACTAATTATGTCAAATGTCCTTTCATGTGCTTGTTTGTCATCTGAATATCTTCTTCTGTTAAATGTCTCTTGCTCATTAAATGTCTTTTGCCTATTTTCTAATTGGATTTTTGACTTTTACTGTTGAATTTTTTAAAGTTCTTAAATATATTCTAGATACTAATCCATTATTGGATACGTAGTTTACAAATATTTTTTCCTAATCTGTAGCTTGTCTTTTCAGCCTCTTGACAGAGGATGAAAGCAAAAATTTTAATTTTGATACAGTCCAACTTATAGATTTTTTTCCCTTTATATGCCTTGCTTTTATTCTTAAATCTAAGAACTTTTTGCTTTTTGTCAATTTTATTGATCTTTTCAAAGAACCAGTTTTTTGTTTCACTAATTTTCTCTCTCTCCCTCTCTCTTTTTTTTTTTGTTTTGTTTTCAACTTCATTTCTACTTTATTATTTCCTTCTGTGGAGTTGGATTAATTTTTGCTCTTCTTTTTCTGGGTTCATGAGGGGCATAGCTTAGATTATTGGTTTGAAAGTTTTCCCTCTTTTCTTACGTAAACATTTAGTGCTGTGAACTTCCTTTTCAACACTGCTTTATGAATCCCACTAATTTTGATATGTTGTATTTTCGTGTTAATTCAGCTTAACGTAGGTTTTTTTTTTTTTTTTTTCCCCCTTGAGATTTCTTTTTAATGCATGAATTGTTCAGTGGTGTGTGGTTTTGCTTCCAAATGTCTGGACATTTTTCTTTTGCCTTTGTTATCATTTTCTAGTTTGAATCCATTGTGGTCTGAGAACACACTTTGTGGGATCTGAGTTCTTTTACACTCGCTGAGGTTTGTTTTCTGGCCCATCATATGGTTTGTTTCAGTATAGTTTACTGGGGCACTTGGAAAGAATGTGTATTCTGCTTTGGGTAGAATGTTCTGCTGTGTTAAGTAGATTCTATTGATTAATGTTGAATTCTTCTCTATGTTTGATGATTTTCTGTTTAGTTGTTCTATCATTTGTTGAGAAAGGGGTGTTGAAGTCTTCAATTATAACTGTGAATTTGATTTTTCCTCCTGTCAGTTCTGTCAGTTTTTACTTCATATATTTTCAGGACTACTGTTTGATGCATATATGCTTAGGATGATCATATTTTCTCAGTAGAGTGACCCTTTTATCATTATGTAATTTCCCTCTCTGTCACTGATAATTTTGTGTGCTTTAAAGTCTATTTTATCTGATAGTAATATAGCCACTGTTTTTTTCTTTTGGCAAATTTTTTTTTTAAGATTTTTTTTTGATGTGGACCATTTTTAAAGTCTTTATTGAATTTGTTACAGTACTGCTTCTGTTTTATGTTTTGTTTTTTTGGCTGAGAGGCATGTGGAATCTTAGCTCCCTGACCAGGGATCGAGCCCACACCCCCTGAATTGGAGGCAAAGTCTTTTTTTTCTTCTTTTATTGTCTTTTTCTTTTTTGTTTATTATTTTTGGCTGTGTTGGGTCTTCATTGCTGCACCTGTGACGAGTGGGGGCTACTCTTTGTTGCGGTGCATGGGCTTCTCACTGCAGTGACTTCTCTTGTTGTGGAGCACAGGGCTCTAGGCACATGGGCTCAGTAGTTGTGGCTCGCGGGCTCTAGAGCGCAGCTTCAGTAGTTGTGGCGCATGGGCTTAGTTGCTCCACGGCTTGTGAGATCTTCCAGGACCAGGGATCGAACCTGTGTCCCCTGCATTGGCAGGCAGATTCTTATCCACTGTGCCACCAGGGAAGCCTGGAAGGTGAAGTCTTAATCACTGGATCACCAGGGAAGTCCCTGGCAAATGTTTTTATGATAGATCGATACTTTTTGTACTTCTACTTTTATGTTCTATATACTTAAGTATGATATTTAAAGAAACTCTCTGGTGGATGGCATATAGTTGGGTCACGTTTTTTAGTGCACTCTACTAATCTCTGTTAAGTTTGCCAATTTTTAGTTTTCTGTTTTTTATTTAATTTTTTGTTTCTCTGTCTTCTTTTCCCCTTCCTTTTCTGTAAGTTACATTCTAGAATTTTCTCAAATTTCATTTTGATTTCTCTGCAGTGTTTTTGAGTGTGTATCTTTATACAGCATTTTTAGTGGTTGTTCTAGATATTGCAGTATGTATACGTCTGTCACAGTCTATTGTTGTCAGCTTTTTACCAGTTCAAGTGAAGCATTGAAATATGCCTCCCTATACCCTCCCCCATTTATAATTATCTTAAATAGTTCCTCTACATGCATTTAGAACCTTCTGAAGACAGTTGTAATTTTTGCTTCAACCGTCAGTCATAATTTGGAAGATTCAAGAGGAGAAAGTGTATTATATTTATTTTGTTCTTTCCATTTGTTCTTTTTCTCCTTTCTCGTGATTTAAGATTCTTTATTTTATCATTTCCTTTATGTTTTTAAAAGAGAGCTTCCTTTAGACATTCTTTAGGATAAGTAGCAACAAATTTTCTTAGTTTTCTTTAATATGAGAATGTTTTATTACTCATTTTCTCCCGAGGAATTTTTTTACTTGCTATAGAATTCTGGGTTGACAGTTCTTTTCAGCCATTCCAATGTATCTTGGCATCTTTTTTCTGGCATCCATGGTTTCTTATGAGAAATTCCCTATCATTCTTTCCCCTGTAGGTCATGTATTGTTTTGCTCTGGCTGCTTCCAGAATTTTTCTGTATCTTTAGTTTTCAAAACTTTTACTGTGACGTGTCTTGGTGTGGATAGCTTTGGGCTTATTCTGCTTGGGGTTCTCACAACTTCTTGAATCTGTAGGTTTGTGTCTTTTGGCAAACTGGGGAAGTTTCACCATGTACTTTTTAACCCCTCTCTCCTTCACTCCTGGGATACTGAAGACAGAATTGTTAGATCTTTTGTTATAGTCCCACAGGTCCCTGGTACTCTGTTCGTTTTTCTTCCCTCTTAGTCTATATTTTCTCTTTCGTTTAAACTGAGTAATGTCAATTGTTTTACCTTGAAGTTCTCTGATTCTTTCCTGTCTTCTCTCTACCTGATGTTGAGCTCATCCATTGAGGTTTTGTGTTTTTAATTTTTAATTTAAAAATATTTTATGGTGGTAAAAAGCACATTATGTAAAATTTATCATCTTAACCATTTTGTAAGTGTACAGTTCCGTAATGTTGAGTATATTCCCATTGTTGTTTCTCATCTTGCAAACCTGAAACTCTGTACTCATTAAACAGCAATGCCCCTTTCCCCTCTTCTCTCAGCTCATTGTAGCCACCATTCTACTTTCTGTGAACTTGATCACTGTAGGTATCTCATATTAGAATCGTGGAGTATTTGTCTTTTTTTTTGACTAGCTTATTTCACTTAGCATAATGTCCTCAAAGTTCATCTAAATTGTAGCATGTGGGGACTTCCCTGGTGGCGCAGTGGTTAAGAATCCGCCTGCCAGTGCAGGGGACACGGGTTCGATCCCTGGTCCAGGAAGATTCCACATGCCGCGGAGCAACTAAGCCTGTGCACCACAACTACTGAGCCTGTGCTCTAGAGCCCACGAGCCACAACTACTGAAGCCCGTGTGCCTAGGGCCTGTGCTCTGCCACAAGACAAGCCACCACAATGAGAAGGCCATACACTGCAACAAAGAGCAGCCCCCGCTCGCTGCAACTAGGGAAGGCCCACGAGAAGCAATGAAGACCCAATGCAGCCAAAAATAAATAAATGAATAAAAAATAAATAAATAAATAAATTGTAGCATGTGACAGGATTTCATTCCTTTTTAAGATGGAATAATCTTCCCTTGTTTATATATACCACATTTATTTACCCGTTTATCCCTAGATGGACATTCAGGTTGTTTCTACCTCTTGACTGTTATGAATAGTGCTGCTGTGAGTATAGGTGGTATGAGACCCTGCTTTCAATTCTTTCGAGTGTATACCTAGAAGTGGTATTGCTATATCATATGTCATGTATCATATATATCATAGTTCCATTTTTAATTTTTTGAGGAACATCTATACTGTTTTCTGTAGCAGGTGCACCATTGTATCATCTCACATACAGCATAAAAGGATTCCTGTTTCTCCATGTCCTTGCCAGCATTTGTTATTTTCTGGTCTTTTGTTAGTAGCCATCCTAATGGATATGAAGTAAGATCACATTGTAGTTTTTAATTTAAAGGTAGAAATGAGTTTTATTTATTTATTATTAATTTTGGGGGGCTGCATTGGGTCTTTGTTGCTGCGTGCAGGCTTTCTCTAGTTGCAGCGAGTGGGGGCTACTCTTCGTTGTAGTGCGTGGGCTTCTCATTGTGGTGGCTTCTCTTGTTGCAGAGCATGGGCTCTAGGCACACAGGCTTCAGTAGTTGCGGCACACGGTCTCAATAGTTGTGGCTCATTGCTCCGTGGCATGTGGGATCTTCCCGGACCAGGGCTCGAACCTGTGTCCCCTGCATTTAAGCAGATTCTTAACCCCTGTGCCACCAGGGAAGTCCCACGTTGTATTTTTTTTTTTTTTTTTTTTTTTTTGTGGTGTTGTGGCTCATGGGCTCTAGAGTGCAGGCTCTGTAGTTGTGGTGCACAGGCTTAGTTGCTCTGTGGCATGTGGGATCTTCCCGGACCAGGGCTCGAACCTGTGTCCCCTGCATTTAAGCAGATTCTTAACCACTGTGCCACCAGGGAAGTCCCACGTTGTATTTTTTTTTTTTTTTTTTTTTTTGTGGTATGCGGGCCTCCCTCTGCTGTGGCCTCTCCCGTTGCGGAGCACAGGCTCCGGACGCACAGGCTCAGCCGCCATGGCTCACGGGCCCAGCTGCTCCGCGGCATGTGGGATCCTCCCAGACCAGGGCGCGAACCCGGTTCCCCTGCATCGGCAGGCGGACGCACAACCACTGCGCCACCAGGGAAGCCCCCACGTTGTATTTTTATTTGCACTTTTCTGATGATTACTTATGTTGAGGTTCTTTTCACATGCTTTTTGGTTATTTGTGTATCTTTGGAGAAATGTCTGTTCAAGTCCTTTGCTCATATTTTAATCAGGTTACTTGTTTTATTGTTGTTGAGTTGTAGTTCTTTATGTATTGTGGATATCAGCCCCTTACCCAGGTATATGATTTGCAAACATTCTCCCCCATTTCTTAGGTTGCCTTTTCACTCTGTTGATTGTGTCCTTTGATGTAGCCCTGCATGTCTATTTTTGCTTTTGTTGCCTGTGCTTTTGGTGTCATATACAAGGAATCATTAACAAATTCAGTGTTATGAAACTCTAACCTTATATTTTGCTCTAGGAGTTTTATAATTTTAGTTCTTATGTTTAGAACTTCCATCTGTTTTGAGTTAATTTTTATATGTGATATAAGATAAAGGTCTAATTTTGTTCTTCTGCAGGTGTATGTCAATATTCTCAGCAGCATTTGTTGACAGGACTGTCCTTTTCCCATTGAGTGGTCTTGGCACCCTTGTCAAAGATTATTTGACCATATACACAAGGGTTTATTTCTGGCTCTGTATTCTATTCCACTGGTCTATTTGTCTGTCTTTATGCCAGTACCACACTGTTTTGATTATTGTAGCTTTGTAATATGTTTTGAAATCAGGAAATGTCAGTCTTCCAACTTTGTTCTAGTTTTTCAAGATAGTTTTGGCCATTTGGAGTCCCTTGAGATTCTATATAAGTTTTAGGTTGAATTTTTCTATTTCTGTAAAAAGTACTGTTGGGATTCCGATAGGGATTGTGTTGAATCTGTAGATCGCTTTGGGTAGTATGGAAATCTTAACCATGTTATGTCTTTCTTTCTGTGAACATGGAGTGTCTTTTCATTTATTAGTGTCTTCATAATTTCAGCAATTTTGTAGTTCTCTGAGTTTTTATTTTTTGAATATTGCATTTTTGTCTCTGTTTTTTATTTATTTATTTTTTTAAAAAATTTTTATTTTCTTCCGGTATGCGGGCCTCTCACTGTTGTGGCCTCTCCCGTTGCGGAGCGCAGGCTCCGGACGC
>NC_041227.1:70883793-70916512 GCF_002837175.3 Physeter macrocephalus | reverse complement strand
CCCTGCATCGGCAGGCGGATTCTCAACCACTGCGCCACCAGGGTAGCCCCTTGTCTCTTTTTTTTAAAAAATAATCCTTTATTTTTAATTTTTTATAGATTTTATTTATTTATTTATTTATTTATTTATGTGTTTGTTTATTTATTTGTGGCTGCATTGGGTCCCTGTTGCCATGCACAGGCCCCCTCCAGCTGCAGCGAGTGGGGGCCACTCCTCGCTGTGGTGTGCAGGCCCCTTACTGTGGTGGTCTCTCCTGTTGCGGAGCATGGGCCCCAGGCGTGTGGGCCCCAGCAGTCGCGGCTCTCAGGGTCAGCAGCTGTGGCTCGCGGGCTCCAGGCTTAGCTGCCCCGTGGTGCATGGGATCTTCCTGGACCAGCGCTTGAACCTGCGTCCGTTGCATTGGCAGGTGGACTCCTAACCACTGCGCCACCAGGGAAGCCCTGAATGTTGCATTTTTGAATTCTAAAATTTCTTCTTGGCTCTTCTATATATCTTCTTTTACTTTTCTGAGACTTCTTTGCTGTGGGTTTCTATATTTTCTTTGGTTTTAAGCATGTTTATCATTGCTTACTGAAACATTTTTTGGTGGGTGCTTTAAAATATTTGTTAAATAATTCTGTAAACTCAGTGTTGGTGTCTGTTGGATTGTCTTTTTTCATTTAGGCTAAGAGTTTTCTGGTTCTTATTATGAGGAGTGGTATTTGATTAAAACCTGGATATTTGGGGGGCAGTATGTTTTGACTGTATGTTTGACTGTATCTGACTAAACCTTCTGTTTTTAGCTGGATTCTTCCGGCAGCTCTCTGGCAAGAGAAGGGGACTGCCACGTTGGGGGAGAGGTCCTCGTTCCCAGTTTCACCTCAGCTGTCACCTGAAGGCGGGGAGAGGGTTGGTGCTGAGTAGGAGTTTCGACTCCCCTCCAGGCCTCAGCTGATACCATAGTGGTTGGGAGTAGTAATAGTGTCTAATTACTGCTTCCCTCCTGTCCCTCCACTGACACTGTGGGGGAGGCAGTGGTTCTTTTACCACCAGGCAGTGACTCTCCACGATGGGGGGAGGTACGAGGGACTCTCTTAGTGGGGAGAGGAAGGCGGAGGCTTGTTGCTGCCCTCTGAGGGTCTAGGCTCCTCACACGGTCTCCACTGACACAGTTGAGGGATGGGTGTGGGGGCTGTTTTCTGCCCAGTGGAGTTGAGGGCCTGGAATCTCTACGCATCCTCCTCTGGTGCCAACTATATGTGGATGTGGAGAACGTCTTTAACGCCTGGTGAGGGTGGAAGCCTAGGCTCCCCACTCATCCCTACTGATTTGGAAATGAGAGTGTCCCAGGTTTTTCTTTGGTGTTTGTCTAAACATTGTTTATCTTACTAGTTTGACTCTCCCCTGGCC
Organism: Physeter macrocephalus; assembly: GCF_002837175.3. NCBI lineage: Eukaryota > Metazoa > Chordata > Mammalia > Artiodactyla > Physeteridae > Physeter > Physeter macrocephalus. Next base: position 70,915,123 of record NC_041227.1, on the reverse strand, counting down.
CTTTGTCCAAAGGGAGCTGCCTTTTCTTGGGACTTTTTTGGTATTTACTCTTGGCATTTCTTGATTTCTGACTTCTTCAGGTCATAGTCTGGGACACACAGTATGAGGTAGAAAACAAAAATGGAAACAAAAAAACTGAGGGAACTCACCATAGTCTCATATTTTGGGTCCTCAGTTTCCTAGCAGGTCTGCGTTCTTGTCTTTACCTTTCAGAGTCTACTTGTTTTTTCATCTATAGTGTCCAAGGTTTTGGTTGTAGTTTGCGTGAGTAACAGGTAAAACGATGTCCATTTCATCTTCCTTGAAGCAGAAGTCCCCTAAGACGCTTTTTAAAAAGAGAGTCAATGACATAATGTTTTTAAGTGTTTTCATTGCATAGGGCCTGATAAGTGCTCAATAGAGGGTGGTAATTGTTTGGGTTTTTTTTATTACCTTCTTTATGTTTCTCCAATTTTTACTTGAAATGTCATCATACTTTGCTAATCTTTGCTAGAAACAGCTCTTGTGTATGTTTACCTTGCTTTATATACATTGTATTATCAGTAACATACATTTGCATCTCCATCCCCCCTTCAGTGCTATTCTATCAAGATGTAGATCCATAAAAAACATTGCAATCTTTTTCTTTTTCCAGGCAATTTTGACAATGTATTTTTGTAATAAGATTAGAATTATTAATTTTGGCTTCATTGAAAAACAGTTAACTATTTTAGCCAGAAAGAGCATAATATAGGAAACAATAGATTTTCTTCCTGAAATATTCAGTTCAATTGAGGTGTTGAATTAGGTGGGGGAGATTGAGTACACTTTTCTTCTTTTAGTAAGATGTGTTCCTGTGAACAACTGCCCTGAGCTTCTTATAAGTATTATTTGACCCCATTGACAGCATTGCTTATAACCTTATGCCATATCTGTCTAATAAGTTTAAAGTATGTACTCTAACTCAGTCTTTAACTTCAGAGTTAATTTGAAATTTATTTACATAGTATATTTGGAAATGTATGTAATCATGATGACTGTACCTTATTAATATTTTATAGAAATTTATCCCAATAAAATTCTTCTGTTAGAATGAAGCAATAAATTTGTGTCACAACACCAATTGGGAAATCCGGAAGACACTTAATGTCTGGAACATAAGCTATGGAGCATGGCCCCATGAATCTCTTTATTCTTGCTTGATATGCAGTAGGATTTGGACAGCATAGAACCTTGTTTCCTCTGCCTTTATTTGTTGTTTGGTAGAGGAAAACTTGTTGTTTGAGACAAGAAGGACTTAATCTTTACACCAGGCTACACTAAATCTTTCTTCACCCTTAGAGTGGACTCAGTTCAATGGAAAGACTGTTCATAGTTTTGACAGCTTAAATAAAAACGCTGAAGGATGAGCAACTGCTCAAAAGTTCCAAGGGCTTCATTTCCAGTGGAAGGACTTCAATTACAGTCATTTTCTTTGAATACGTACAAGGAGGTAAATGGAACCCCTGTTTCACATGTTAAATTTGAAGACTATGTTATTACTGGTGTACTTTGGAAATAAAGCCTAATTCCAGATTACTTTATAAGAGTATGAGGAGGACTATAGCCAGCAAATGAGCCACTTGGTGTTGAAAGGTAGACAGTACATCAAATGCGACTTTCATTAAGCAGTGTTGCCCTCTGTGGCACCAAGTGCACTAAGCATCCTTTTTAGCAGGCTCTGATAGCTCCTTGTTGAAAGGCTTTGGGCTACGCAGTTGCATCATAAGAGGGATTAAAGAAGGGTATGGACTCATGTTGGCTTTATTTTTCAGGTAGAATTTTTGCCTGTGTGTGTGTGTGTGTGTGTGTGTGTGTGCGTGTGCGTGTGTGTGTGTGTGTGTTGTTTTAGAGTACTTGGAGTAGCTGCAAGTATAGAGTACTTATTTATTGTATTTTTTTTGCATGAATAAATGAGAGTGAATTAACGAATTTGGCTTCCTAAATTGGCGATTTTTGCTGTGCACATATTGAAACTAAGTTTCTATCCCTTCGCATCTCCTCCAAGGTATCCCCCCCCCCTCGCTAATTTTTTAAACTCACTGTCCCCTCTACCTTCCTAGAATGGGATTATATACACTTAGAGTAGTTGGAGGACCTCACAATATTATAGAAAAAGTAGGATAGATCAGTTTTACATAGGGAGGACAGAAGAACTTCCTTGAAATTACAGAAGTGATGTTTCAACCTCACTTTAACTGATAGATCTTTCCTGTAGATCTCTGTGAGAAGAAAGCCATTCAAATCCCATTCATTTTACTTGTTAGGCCAAAGTAAATCAAGTTACCCATCTTGTTGTTGTTGTTCGGTAGAATACTTCTTACCTGGCATCATCAGTCCCATAGTGCAGTTACAAAGTAGAAACAGCTAAAGCTTGAAATCATTGAAAGAAAAAAAGTGTATACCCATTGTTTTATAGTAAAACAATACATCCTCTCACCAATCTTTTGATGTGGATCCTTGTATTTACATTGGCTGCACATTGGAACCAATTTTAAAAAAAAAAACATTGATGTCCAGGTAGTCTAGAGATTCTGATTAAACTGGTCTGAAAGATCCTCAGGAGTTTAAAATGTACGGTGAGGGTTGTTTGAAAATGGTTCCACTGATTTGTGTTCCAACTGTTTTTTCTTGAATAAACCACATCCATAATGCATTGACCACAATTGTCTATGAGGGTTTCCTAAAACTGTTGATATAACTTAGACATATGTGAGTAATCTGAGTGCAGAAACCTTTTAGATTCCTCTTCCCAATCTTTTATGGTTGTCTCATATTTAATTCGACAAGAGTTTTTTTAAGGAGTCCCCTTTACAGAGTTCAGCTTAATTTTTATGGAAGCAATATCTCACTTTCTTTTTTTTTTTTTTTGCGGTACACTGGCCTCTCACTGTTGTGGCCTCTCCCGTTGCGGAGCACAGGCTCAGCGGCCATGGCTCACGGGCCTAGCCGCTCCGCGGCATGTGGGATCTTCCCGGACCAGGGCACGAACCCGTGTCCCCTGCATCGGCAAGCGGACTCACAACCACTGCGCCACCAGGGAAGCCCTCACTTTCATTTTGTACTCACTGTTTTACATGATATTTAATTAAATTTTCGCTATAACTACCATAAACAGGTTCGGGAACAAACAGTTTACTCTTAGTGTATGATGTACTGGTGCCTTATAGAGGAGCATTCATTGGCTATGAATCATTCAATATGTTTTGCAAAGGAAATGAGGACCATCAGTTGATTTGGCTGGTCAGTTGAGTGGAAGTCGGTTAAAAGAGCTTTTATTGTAAAAGGTACATGGTCGGCCTGATATTAGGTCAGTTAATATTCACCTAAAAGAAGGTGGGACATATTTAATTTTTATTCTGTAAGTGAATATGTAAGTATGGATTTTCTTCCTTATTTCATGTTTAATTTTTTATTCAGGACTTTGGGTTAATTAATATCTGGTGTTAGTACTTAATACACATAGATATGATCAATATAATCACTTTTATCTCAAGAGCAAGTACTGTTTCTTGCCTGTGGTTTTTTTATTCCATTATAACCGTCTAAATGATATTCATCATGGGCCTTTATTATATACCATCAATGCTTCAGAGTCTTGAATTAAGTCTGGACTTTGAGTATCACACGTCTTGAAATATACTTCATATTAGATTTGTGAATAAATTGTGGAAAAACTTAAGAGTGAAATGCAGGTATTAATTAATGGTATGTCCTCCTAATGAGACATACTAGTAGACATTAGAGCATTAGTAAGCCCATAATAGACCATGTGAGGTTAGTCAGACCCATCACAATATGTGTACTCCTATTCTTACCATTTGATATGTGCACATACTGAGTTAGTTGTTTATTCTCAATTGTTTATGGTAGTTGCATTTGCACTTACCATCTTTTACTTTCATTTGGAAAACTAATCCTGAGTTTTTGTCTATTTTTGCTTAGCTATCAATACTTGCTCTCATTAATCTGGTTTATATCTGTTTGTTTTGTCGTCTTTTCACATTGTGTATTCCTTGAGGACAGGGAATCTAGTCTTCCTTTGGTGTAGTGTCTTTGACAAAGAACAAAGTTTTAGGAACATATTGCCTGAATTAAATGTATTGAATTAGTCAATGGATGTTAGGCCTGTCTCTGTGCAGGACAGAATACCAGACTTTATGAGAACTGGTCCCAATAATATTTTTATTTGCTTTCTTTCCTGGGAAGGAAAGAAATGGTGTATAGGCAGCTAAGTGCAAGTACCTTGGTCTGTGCCTTTTCTTTCTGACTGCTCTGTTAGATTATCTTTCAAGAAAGCTGAGTAGCTTAGCACAGTGAATACTAAAGGGAATGCATGGCTCCCCTCTCACGGGACTTAAGTAGTGTTTAACACCACGGTGAAATCCTCAGCTGTGGCTTTCTCTAGTGTAGAATTTGTCTCAGAAAGATTACAAGTACAAGGAAGGCTTTGTGTGCTGTGTTTTGGGTTTGTTATTTTTATTTATTTATTTATTTTTCTTTTCCTTTCTTCTCTGCCTCCTGCTCCAGGCCTTCCATAAAACTGTAGAGTATTTTCTTTGGGCCTCTGGAGTGTGCATGTTATTTATGTGTGAGCCTGAAAGAAAAATAAAAGGCAAAAGCAAGGCAGTGCTTACCAGTGGGAGTCATCACCCACAGGTAAAATGAAGAAAAATTACATGAATGAGTTCTCTTCTCTTCAGCCACTTTTACCACTCGGGGAACCAAACAAGGTATTAGAGACAAAGCATGGGTCTTGGCATGTGATAACCCAGTGGCCTGGCCATTTGAATACTTAACCAGTGGAGGACTCAGTTTTGCCATGTTCCTGACAGAGATGAAAGCCTTCTGAGAAAATTAGAAGGGGTATAATTTGGGGACTATACTCAGATTCTTTCTTGGTATAATGTTTGAGGGCTTCATTTACAGTGACTGTCATTCAGCAAGAAACAAGGGAAGACTGCTGTTTAGTGGCAAGGAAAGAGTCTTCGAATTTTCGAGCTGAAAAGCAGTGTAGTCCAACCTCTGCAGTTTGTACCTAAGGGCAGTAAGCCTGGAATCTCACTTAGTGTTTGGTGGCCACAAGGGTAGACTGTAGCTAGGAAGTACATTTATTCTACTGGAAACCAATGGTGTAACAGGACTTGAACCTTTTCTTTCATTCATTAGTAATTTTCCTTTCCTTTTTGTTAGGAAAAAGCCATTATAATCCTAGCATTGGCACAAGTTTTAGTTTTTGCCTGTGCCTTTCCAGTGTTTGCCCTTATTTACATTTTATATTTATTTCTACATGCTTTTATATTTTTCCATTTTGCACTTACCCATACCTCATTCTTTCTAATGTTTCTATGTAGCCCTTGTCACAGTTCCTTCGGGTTTTCATTATAATTTGCTAATTTATTCCCTTGTTGTTGAGTACTTACATGGAGTTAGATTTCTTGCCAGGAAGGAGAAAGCCACAGGAAACAATGTGGTGGATATAGCTTTACATTCTCTTGAGTTATTTTTTTCTCATCATTTAAGTTCCTGAAAGTGACTTCATTGTAGCAATGGAAAGCATGCTGTAGCCTTCCAGAATCTGAAGGAACATGCCCCGCACTGTATGTGTGCAAAGATTGTGTGGATGTGAATGTGCATGACATAGAAAAAATCTCCTGCTCTTTGTAGGTCAAACAGCTGATGAGTCTTAATGTAGGATTTTGTGTTTCATGTCAAATGGCTACCTCTATTAGGGAAGATAAAAACATTTACATTAGTATAGCTGGTTAGCTTTATTAATGTTGGGCAAAATCAATACGTTAGGAAAATAAATCTATAGTTTTGGGGGGAAGTTATAAAATTAAACATATAGGTGACTTATTTATACACTTTTATAAAGGAGTTATTGAAGAAATATCATCAGAAGTTATTGTCTATATGAAACGTATATTCAAAGCTAATATTTCTTCTTCCAAGGCTCTAGGAATATAACAGAGAACAGACGTATTTAACTATAAAATACTATGATGCATCAAACGGTGCAGTTTTTATTTTATGGAGTTTATGTGTTGACTCTGATTTGAACTGTCACTCTTTTTATCATGTGGGAACTTTTGGAAAAAATTATGTGGTCAAAAATGTAAGGATTTTGACCTTATATTGATTCAACTTGTGTTATTTTACCATATTTTTCTTTTCAAAGAGGTGTGTGTTGAAAAGGGAAGCTTTATGTTTGCTAATCCGAGTTTTAAAGTGTTTATGGAAATTTTGATAGATTCTTTAATAAATATTTCTCTCCAGCAAAAGATTTCCTGACAGTGGAGTTATTAGGATCAATGGACATGTGTGGGTTTGTTTGTTTTTTTTGCCTTTTCTGTTATATTATTTTCAAAAAAGGTTTGTTTCACTTTATCTTTTTATACAGATGAGGATAGACACTTTTCCTTGCACTGACTCTAGTGTGTGGTGCCTCACAGGTGGTCTGTGGGAATCTTTTCCTCTTCCTGGGGCAATTTTTCTGAAACTGTCCTAAGTGGTAGCTGACTCCATTCCATCCTTCCTCAGACCAAACAACACTTTCTCAAAATCCAGCCACCCCACTGCTCTAACACTTTCTAGTTGTCTGTAGGCCTTGGCAGATAAGTAATCTGGGAGCTGTGGTTGGGAGGGGCTGGGCAAACTCTGTCACGTCTCATTGTTGTGAGATCATTACTACACCAAAATCTGGAGGTGATTATGGATAATGGCTAGCTAGTGACATAAAATTTTGGAAAAGGTTTTGCTGGCCTTTTTCTAAAGAGAAAAAACTAATGACATACTAAAAGTAAAGCTCTTCCTCATTCAGCCATGTGTCTGAAGACATTGGGAAGGTCCCCAAGTGCATTTATTTCAGCTTTATTGAGGTATCATTGACAAGTAAAATTGTATATACTTAAAGTGTGATAATTTGATATAGGTATGCATTGTGAAATGGCTACCATAATCAAGTTAACACATATATCACCTCACATAATTACCCTGTGTGTGTGTGTGTGTGTGTGTGTGTGTGTGTGTGTATGTGTATGAGAGATGGGAAAGCTTAATATTTACTCTCAGCAAATTTCATGTATACAAGAGTGTTACGAACTGTAGTCACCACACTGTATATTAGCTCCTTAAAACTTACTCATCTTATAATTGAAAGTTTGTATCCTTTGATCAGCATCTCCCCATTTTCCCTATCCCCCAGCCCTTGGCAACCACCATTGTACTTTCTTTTTCTACAAGTTCTACTTTAAAAAATTTCATACGTAAGCGATAGCATGCACTATTTGTCTTTCTCTGTTTGGCTAATTTCACGTAACATAATGCCCTCCACATTCATCCATTTTGTTGCAAATGATAGGATTTCCTTCTTTTTTAGGGTTAAATAATATTTCGCTATGTGTATGTGTATCTATCTATCTATGATCTTCTTTATCCATTCATCCGTAGGCCAACATTTAGGTTGCTTCCTTGTCTTGGCTATGTGAATAATGCTACAGTGAACATGGAAATGCATATATCTTTGTAATATAGTTCAAGGTAGTTCAAGATAATGTTTTCCTTTCTTTCAAATATATCCCAGAAGTGATTTTGCAGGCCCATGTGGTATTTCTATTTGTCATTTATTGAAGAACCTCTATACTGTTTTCCATAATAGCCGTACTAATTTATATTCCCACTGACAGTGCACAATGTTTTTTTTCTCCACATCCTTACCAACATTTGTTATCTCTAGTAGCCAACATTTGTTATCTATCTAGTAGACATTCTAACAGATGTCAGGTGATATCTCATTATGGTTTTGATTTGCATTTTCCTGATGATTAGTGATATTGATTACCTTTAATATACTTGTTGGCCATTTGTTATCTTCTTTGGGAAAATGTCTACTCAGGTCCTTTTAAATTAGATGGTGTGTATTTGTATTTTTTTGTTTCTGTTTTTGTAAGTTGTATGAGTTCCTTATATATTTTAGATACTAACTCTTTTTCAGATGTATGATTTGGATATATTTTCTCCTGTTCTATAGGTTGCCTTTTCATTTTGTTGATTGTTTCCTTTGCTATGCAGAAGCTGTTTAGTTTGATATAGTCTGCTTGTTTATTTTTGCTTTTGTGGTTTGTACTTTGGTATCATCCAGGAAATCATTGGCAAGACCAGTGTTAAGGAGCTTTTCCCCTGTGTTTTCTTCTGGAGTGTTAGGGTTTCAGGTCTTACGTTTAAGTCTTTGTTCCTTTTTGAATTAATTTTGGTGAGTTGTGTAAGATACGGTCCAGTTTCATTCTTTTGCTTGAGGATATCCAGGTTTCCCAGCACTGTTTATTGAAAAGATATCCCCTCGCCATTGTGTGTTCTTTTGCCCTTGTCAAAGATTAGTTGACCATATATTTGTGGGCTTATTTCTGGGCTCTTTATTTTGTTGCATTTGTCTATGTATTTGTTTTTATACCAGTACATGCTGTTGTTATTACTGTAGTTTTCTGATATGGTTTGAAATCAGGAAGTGTGATACCTCCATCATTGTTCGCCTTACTCAAGATTGCCCTGGCAATTTGGAGCTTTTTGTGGCTCTATATGAATTTTAGGAATGATTTTCCTATGTCTGTGAAAAATGCCGTTGGACTTTTAATAGGGATTGCATTGAATCTGTAGATCACTTTGAATAGTATGGACACTTTCAAAATATGAATTCTTTCAATCCAAGAACATGAGATATCTTTCCATTTATTTGTGTTGTCTTCAGTTTCTTTAATCAATGTCTTACAGTTTTCTGTGTATAGATCTTTTAGTTCCTTGCTTAAATTTATTATTAGGTATTCTATTGTTTTGTACTGTTATAAATGGAATTGCTTTCTTAATTGTTCTTTCCAATAGTTTGTTGTTAGTGTATAGAAATGCAACTGACTTTCGTATCTTGATTTTGTATCTTGCAGCTTTGCTGAACTTTTTCGTTAGTTAAAATAGGTTTGTTTGTTTTTTTAATGTAGTCTTTAGGGTTTTCTGTACTCAAGATTATGTCATCTTCAGACAATTTTACTTCTTCCTTTTTGATTCGATGGCTTTCATTTCTTTTTCTTGCCCAGTTGCTCTAGCTAGGACTTCCACAACTATGTTGAATAGTAGTAGTGAGATTCGACTACCTTGTCTTGTTCCTGATCTCAGAGGAAAGGTTTTTAGCTTTTTACTGTTGAGTATAATGTTAGCTGTGGGCTTCTCATATATTACCTTTTTTGTGTTGAATTATATTCCTTCCATACCTAATTTGTTGAGAGTTCTTATTATTATAGGATGTTGAATTTTGTCAAATACTTTTTCTACACTTACTGAGATGATCATATGATTTTTATCCTTTATTTTATTGATGCATTGTATCACATTTAAAAAAACTTTTAATGCTTTATTATTTATTTATTTATTTATCTGTTTACTTATTTATTTATTTATGACTGTGTTGGATCTTCATTGCTGCACACGGGCTTTCTCTAGTTGCAGTGAGCGGGGGCTATTCTTTGTTGCAGTGTGCGGGCTTCTCATTGTGGTGGCTTCTCTTGTTGCGGAATTCGGGCTCTAGGCATGCAGGCTTCAGTAGTTGTGGCTCACGGGCTCTAGAGAGCAGGCTCAGTAGTTGTGGCACATGGGCTTAGTTGCTCCACAGCATGTGGGATCTTCCTGGACTGGGAATCAAACTCGTATCCCCTGCATTGGCAGGTGGATTCTTAACCACTGCACCACCAGGGAAGTCCCTGTATCACATTTATTGATTTGCATATATTGAAAATCCTTGCATCCCTGGAATAAATACCATGTGATCATGGTATATGATCTTTTCAATGTGCTGTCGAATTGGGTTTGCTAGTATTATGTTGAAGATTTTTACATCTATGTTCTTTAGGCATATTGGCCTGTAATTTTTTTTTTTTTCTTATACAGTCCTTTCTGCCTTTAGAATCAGGTGATGTGAACCACAAAAATGAGTTTGGAAGTCTCTCCTCCTCTTCTGTGTTTGGAGGATTTTAAGAAAGATTGACATTAATTCTTCTTTACATGTTTTGTGAAATTCATCAGTAAAGCCATTTTTTTTCCTGGGCTTTTCTTTGTTTTTGGTATTTTCTACTACTGATTCAATTTCCTTAGTAGTGCCAAGTCTATTCAGATTTCTATTTCTGCATGATTCAGTTTTGGTAGGTTGTATATTTCTAGTAATTTATCCATTTTTTCAAGGTTTTCAAATTTGTTGGCATATTATTATTTATAGTAGTCTTTTCTGACCCTGTGTATTTCTGTAGTGTGAGTTCTGTTGTCTCCTCTATTGGTTTTTTTTTTTATTAATTAATTAATTTATTTATTTTTGGCTGCATTGGGTCTTGCTGCTGCATGCGGGCTTTCTCTAGTTGCAGCAAGCGGGTGCCACCCCTCATTGCGGTGCACGGGCCTCTCATTGTGGTGGCCTCTCATTGCAGAGCATGGGCTCTAGGTGTGCGGGCTTCAGTAGTTGTGGCGTGCAGGCTCAGCAGCTGTGGTACACGGGCTTAGTCGCTCCACGGCATGTGGGACCATGGGCTCGACACCCAGACCAGGGCTCGAACCCATGTCCCCTGCATTGGCAGGTGGATTCCTAACCACTGTGCCACCAGGGAAGTCCCTCTTTCGTTTCTTATTTTATTTATTTGAGTCTTCTCTCTTTCTCAGTTATTGTAACTAAAGGTTTTTCAATTTTGCTTATTTTTTTCTAAACCCAGGTCTTATTTTTATTGATCTAGTGTTTTTCTACTCTCTATTTCATTTATTTCAGCTCAGTATTTGTATTTTCCTTTTTTCTGCTAACTTTGGGCTTAGTTTCTTCTTCTTCTAGTTCCTTGAGGTGTAATGTTAGGTTCTTATTTATTTGAGATATTTATTTACTTCCTAATATTTTGTCACTATAAACTTCCCTTTAGAACCGCTATTGCTGCATTCCATAAGTTATGATATGTTGTGTTTCCATTTACATTTGTCTCAAGATATTTTTAAATTTCTTTTTTGATCTGTTGATTGTTCAGGAGTGTGTTGCTTATTTCCACATGTTTGTGAATTTTCCAGCTTTCTTGTGTTAATTATTTCTGTTTTCTATTGTGGTCAGAAAAGATACTTGATATGATTTTAATCTTCATAAACTTGTTAAGACTGGTGTTTCCTGTCATATTCTGGAGAAAGTTCCATGTGTGCATGAGAAGAATGTGTATTCTGTGCTGTTGGATGGAATGTTTTATATATGTCTGGAAGTCTCATTTGGTCTGAAGTCCAATATTTCCATACTTATTTTCTGTCAGAATGATTTTCCTATTATTGAAAGTAGGGCATTTAACTCTCCCACTATTATTATGTTTCTATGTATTATTGCTTTCAGATCTGTTAAAATTTGTTTAATATATTTAGTCATTCCCATGTTGGGTGTGTATACATTTACAATATATACACAGATCTTCCTGATGAATTGAACCCTATATCATTATGTAATGACCTTCTTAATCACTTGTCCCAGTTTTTGACTTAAGGTTAATTTGTCTGATGTAAGTATAGCTGTGCCAGCTTTCTTTTTGTTTCCATTTGCATGGCATATCTTTTTCCATACCTTCACCTTCAGCTTATGTGTGTCCTTAAAGCTGAAGTAAGTTGCTTGTTGGCAACATGTAGTTGTGCTTTGTTTTTTATTTATTCATCCACTTATATGTTTTTTGATTGGGAAATTTCAACAATTTACATTTAAAATAATTGTAAAGATTTGCACAAAAAAAAAAAAAAAAAAATGGGCTTCCCTGGTGGCGCGGTGGTTGCGCGTCCGCCTGCTGATGCAGGGGAACCGGGTTCGCGCCCCGGTCTGGGAGGATCCCACGTGCCGCGGAGCGGCTGGGCCCGTGGGCCATGGCCGCTGGGCCTGCGCGTCCGGAGCCTGTGCTCTGCAACGGGAGAGGCCGCAGCAGAGGAAGGCCCGCATACCACAAAAAAAAAAAAAAAAAAAAAAAAAGATTTGCTATTGCCATCTTTTTAATTGTTTTCTGAGAGCTTTGTAGTTCCTTTGTTTCTTTCTTCTTCTCTTGCTGTTTTCTTTTGTGATTTCATGGTTTTCTCTAGTGGTATGCTTTGATTCCTTTCTCTTTACCTTTTGTGTATCTACTTTAGGTTTTTGCTTTGTGGTTACCATGAGGCTTATGTAAAACATACAGTCTATTTAAAGCTGGTGACAACTTAACTTGATTGCATATAAAATTTCTACCCATTTGTTTTTCCCCTGGTTGCCCATATCTCTTGAAAGATTTGGGAAGTTTTTAGCCATAATTTCTTTAAATAAGCTTTCTTCCCCTCTCATCTGTCTGTTCCTTTTGGGACTCCCATAATGAGAACATTGTTTCATTTTGTGGTATCCCATGAGTCACTTAGGTATTCTTTACTTTTTTTCATTCTTTTTTCTCCTCTGGGCAGTTTGAAATGACTTGTCTTTGAGTTCATAGATTTTTCTCTTGATCAGGTCTGCTCTTGATGCTCTGTATTGCAGTTTTCATTTCCTTCATTGAATTCTTCAGCTCCAGAATTCCATTTTGGTTCTTTTTTAATGATTTCTATCTTGCTGTTGAACTTCTCATTTTGTTTCTGTATGTTTTTTTTCTGATTTCTTTGAGTTGTCTATCTGTGTTCTCTTATAAGTCATTGAGCTTACTTAAAATAATTATTTTTAAATTCTTTCTCTGCAATTCATAGATCTCCATTTTGGGGGCATCAGTTACTGGGATATTATTGTGTTCCTTTGGTAGTTATGTTTCCTTGATTTTTGTAGGTGTGTTTTGTGTTTTTTGTTTGAAATAAGCAAAAATATGTGTTGATGTTTGTACATTTGATGGAACAATCACCTCTTCCAGTCCTTATGGATTGGTTTTGGTAGGGAAGCATCTTCACCTGTGGGAGGGTGTTAGGGCACTGGCTGGTGGTGTGTGGTGGTTCTGGCTCTGGAGAAAGCCCAGTAGTGTAATTTCTTTGAAGCTTTATCAGCTGATGTAAGCACTGGGGAAGATAGCAGTGGTCCTCATTGGCAAAGGCTGCGGGTGCCTGCAGCATCAGTGAGTACTTTTGGGGTCTTCAGTGGCAGAGTCTCCTGAGTAGCTCTTCTTTTTTCTTCCATGGGGTTGTCGTGACTGACTGGACCCTTTAAGGACTACTTTTGTTCATGAATTAGCTGAGTAATTTTGCGGGGAGGAGGTTTTGGGGGGACAAAGGCTACTATCTCTTACTCCACTATCTTGCTGATGTGTCTCCCCCAAACACATTTGGAGCATGTGCAGAGTGTGTTGTGTTTTCCTATAGTTCAGTCTTGTCTCTGTCCTTGAACAGAGGCAAGGAACCAGATCCAGCAGCTGTTTGGCTTCATTACTTTACTAACACTGCCTTCACAGTGCTAGGGTTGTGTATTTCTGCCTCTTACTAGTCCTGGAAGTATAATTAAAGGCATAAACAATTGGGTAGAGATACAGGATTCACTGGTTTTCACTGTGGTGATGGTTTTATCATTTTGCATGTATCAGCCAATATGATGAACCTTTTATAGTTTAGCATTCTTCTGCTCAGCATCCTCTAGGACTTCTCATTTCACTCAGAATAAAATCTCAGCACTTGGTCATGGCCTCTGAGGTCCTAAATGACCCCTGCTCACTTTCATTCCCTCTGTCCCTCTAGGCCTCCACGAGTCCCTCATCAGCCTTCTGTAGTTCCTTGGACTGTTCACACTGCCTAGGTTTCTCTGCCACATATTGTCACGTGGTGGGTTTTATCTTGCCCCTTAGATCTCAATTCAGACTTTACCTCTTCAGTGCTATCTTCTCTGATCCATGTTTGCCCCCTTTACTTATTTCTTATTTGCCCCCTTTACTTATTTCTTATTATCTCATTTTTCCTTTTAATTCCTTAATATCACTTAGAACCATCTGAAATTATCCTACTTGTAAATGTATTTACTTTATTTAGGGTCTTTTTGGTTGCCATTTCTTATTGAAAGTTAAGTTGAGTGATAGCAGGACCTTTAGGATGTTATTTGCTGTTATATCCTCAGCACTTGGTACATTGCCTGGAACACAGTGAGTGCACTAAATCAATATTTGTTGGATGAATGTATGAATGGACCAAACAAGCCCCTGTAGTATGGCAGGTGTTATGTTAGCAATTAAAAAAAGAGTAAGATTTACTTCCTGCAAACAATGTTTTCCATAACCTGGAATTGTTAGTTGGAATTCTTTACAGAAATCCAGAGTTAGGCTTGCTTGGAAAAATAATCTTCCTGATCATAATGCCTTTTTCCTTCCCACCACTGTGGCTGTTCTTGGCTGTAAAGCCAGTTTTCAGGTCAGAACTTTATTGATTTTGGCCAAAGGCCCAATGCAAACTTTCCAGTATTTCTAAGGGTCTCTAGACCTTCCATCTTGACTAGGACTGTACTTCTTTCTTGAAGAGCTAAATTTTTTGACAATTAAAGGGCACAATAGAAATTGTACACATTAACATTATTCTGTGTATGTTCGGAAAAATTATTCACATTTGCTGTGAAGACTTAGTTATTAGCAAATTAAATGATATGCCTTTCAATTTTTAGTGTAATATTTCTGGTACACTGCCACGTCTGAGATTCTGATTTAAAAGTGGGAAACAAATTAATAGCAATTATTTGGTTAAGTTTTGGGTTACCTCTGACTCAAATACTGGTAACCCTTTCCCATTCTTTAAAAATAATTCTTTTAGATTTAATGAGTTATGTCTTGGAGTTGCAGAAGCAGTAGGTTTGACATTTAGGACTAGGTCCATAATATCTGGAGATAAGCTTTGCAAAACCTGCATTTGGACTGTGTGCCTATGGTTACAAAGACAATATTGAGATGAAAAGATTGAGGATTTTAAGTCTATAAAATTTTAAAGCCATTCCTCATCCCATGATTATTTCTCTCAGATGGATTAAACATTTTACAGCTATTTATAAAAGAGTAATTTGACACTGTAATTCAGTTCCCATGACAATCATAGAACATTGGATCCCTAACTGTGTTAAACTAGATTAAATGAATAGGTGATAGGAGGGCTGTTCTAGATTAAAGGAGGCTAAAGAGACATGACAATCAAAAAAGCAGAGTGTGAGCTTTGATCGAATCCTTGGTTGAGGGAAATGCTCTGAAGGTCATTCGGGGACATCTAGGGAAATTTGAAAGTTGGACTGTATTAGATGATAGTATTGAATAAATATTAAACTCTTGAGTATGTTAATAATACTGTAGTTATGAAGGAGAATGTCCTTTTTCTCAGATTCATGCTCAGATAATGGGATGATGTATCAAAGTTTGCAACTGTTTTCAGATGGTTCAACAAAATTGTGTGTGTGTGTGTAGAAGGCATAGAGTGGGGAGAGAAGGAAAGGGGAGATGGGACAGGAGGGAAGGAGGCAGAAGGTGGGCACATCTGACAAAATGTTAATTAGTGAATTTTGTAACAAAATATTACAATTAGTGAATCTGAGCAAAGAGTATATGGGCGTTTGTTGTACTCTTTTTTCAATTCCTCTTTGGATTTAAATATTTTCACAATAAAGATTGCGGGAAAATATAATAAAGAGAAGCTAAGTTTGGAAAAGCAGTGATTAAAGCAATTTTTCATCATTTCCAAACTCTGTGAAAGACTACCTGCTATCTAGTTTCCATCTTTGTTTAAATACTGATCTTGATGATGAAATAGTTTTTAGTTTGTACATTTAGATTCTGTTAATGGAATCTGCTCATAAAACGTTTCTGTGTAGACAAATAATATTGTTTAGTATAGCAGAAATCAAGATTAGGAAGGTGCAGTAGAAGGAAACTGCCTGTAATCCCAAGCATCTACTGGGTTACTTGCCAGTAGGAGTATTTTGTTGTAAACTTATTGTGTGTATGCCCAGGGAGAGGAGAAGTGTGTTTACCAGTTTTGTTTACTATTACCCTCAGTGTGGAATTTTGAGTATTTGGTTGGCTTTAAAATCTCTAGTTCATTTTCATATGTGCCAGGTGATACCTTATTTCAAACTTGGAAGGTAAAAATAGTCATTGTTCTTCAAGCCAGAAAGACTTCTGCGGGGTTGGGGCAAGGAGGAAGGAGAGAGGGAATATGAAACGAATGATTATCTGAGTGTAACTTTGATAATGCATCTACTGGCTTTACTAAAGCTACCTTTACATTGTTGCTGGCTTCAGGGATGTGGTAACTGCTTCTTGAAAGGTTGGTGACTCTAGTGACATAAAGGATGATATTTGCCTCATTATAGAGTCTCTTTTTTTTTTTTTCCTGCAGAGAATTAACAGTCTGACTTGTCTAACAGTCTTCTCTTTGTGGCCCATATTCGTCCATGAGTCCATTAGAAAATCTAAAAAGATGAGTTTAGAATTCTTCTGGACCAACCTTCTTTCTCTTCAGAGGAGACTGTGTTTTCAGGGCAAGGTGCTACTTGGGCAAGATGGCAGAGCTGGCTGGTGCTGGAATTCGGTGCCAGTTTTCCTAGCCTCTACTGTGCATCATGTCATCATTTGAACAAGATGACAAGCTTCTCAGATCCATTGTATGTAGATCCTGAAAGAATGGATAACATTTAATGCCACCTGTCATATATATCATATGTTGAATTGTTTATTGTACATGCTCCCCTATAAACTGTAAGCTCCTCTGGGGCAGGATTTTTGTCTGTTTTGTGTACTGCTGTTTTCCTGGTACCTAGAACACTCGCTGGAAGGTGATGGTCACCCAGTAAATATTTACTGAATGAATGATTGAACCAGAACCAAATGACTAAGAATAGATTCACAGCTGCCCATGTAGCAGGATTTCAGGGAAATAGTGGATTGGCTAGAGTACCACACCCCCATGTAACTAGCTCATGGTCTAAGGTGAACAATTAGACGCTGGTTTCCTGTTTGATTTCCAATACTCCTGGGAGTAATACATTAAGCTCGCTCATCTTAGAGATTTGCTAACTTAGTGTGAATGATTTTAACAACCACTTCCCTAGGAGCACTTTTTAATGAAAGATGGGGTAGAACATGAATAAATAGAAGAGAGTAAAGATGGGAAAAGTGCTGAAAAAAAGGGAAGATGAGACATAAAGATAGGCTTTGAGTATGTCATGATTTGGAACAGGACAACTTTACTGGTATTTGGGTTGAGAAGTGCTTTGGAATAAATTGCATGGTAATATGTCTGTCAAATTCATTCACGGTCCTGTGACCCCAGGAATTTGTAACATGCAATCATCTGCAACTCAAGATGGCCTTGAATTTGGTGAATCTCTGCTAATTCAAGTCTCAGCACTGTGTGTGGGCAGTCCTAGAGCATTTTAGTGGAGTAAGCTGTTGCTCTCTGGAGAGTGTGTTGACCTCCTGGTTGAAAATGCTGTCACTATGTGCAATGCACTGTATGTCAATTATTGTGCATCAGTGTTGCCTCAGTAACCCTGTTTGAAAAAATGCTGACACTGTAAGTGTTTTGAGGAAATGTTGAGGATCAGCTTCCCTTATTATGTGCAGAATTCTAGTTTAGGTAAAAAGTTGTTGAAATCATGGGTCCAAAATGATGAATTAAGCTC
Source organism: Physeter macrocephalus (assembly GCF_002837175.3). NCBI lineage: Eukaryota > Metazoa > Chordata > Mammalia > Artiodactyla > Physeteridae > Physeter > Physeter macrocephalus. The sequence goes on along the minus strand of NC_041227.1, from coordinate 70,897,488 downwards.
CTCAGAACAGCTATTAGAGAAAAGACAGCTTCTAGCCTAGTGTCTGACACATAATAGTTATTGAATAAATATTTGGCGTGTGGGATGAGTGGGAAGTAGACAGAGGAAGAGTTTTTTGCGACTGGCTGGTCATTTAAGTTGTGAATGTAACCAGGCTCATGGTTCCATGGATTGTTTCTCTTTTGAGGCTTTAGATGGTATCCTGACAGTTGTTGCTGCTGTCTAAATGTGTGCACCTGGACATCAGGTAGACATGGGGAAAAAGAGTAAATCTGTTTTCCATACAGAAGAAAAGTAATTTAAAAATAAAAATAGAAGTACAAAGCTGCAGTCTGAATTTGTGCATGCTACCTCACCTTCTTGTGTCTCGATTTCCTCATCAGTAAAATCGGGCTAATAATGTTTACTTCATCGGGTTGGTTGGTGAGGATTAAAAGAGATAATCTCTGAAAAGGCATTTGGATAGGGTGGTCCCTGGCACAGTGTGTCCATTGGAGTGCTAGCTCTTCATGCTGGTGGCCATATTTATACAGATTTAAGGCTGAGAGACTAGAGCTAATCTTCAGTCAATAGAAGAAGTACCAGGCAGTGGGAAGAGGACATATGGGATCTTGCGAAGAGAGGAGAAATTTTGTGTTAAATTAATGTGAAAGTCATTAATTGGTGAAGATGATGGGGGCCTGGGAACTGGAGCAGAGAGCTGGAAATGCAGCATCTTGTGAGCACAGGTCTGTCTTGACCTTCCTAGAGGGATCAGTACAGGGACCTCTTCATTCCTTCATTTCCCTTTACTGCATAGTAGAGTTTAATTTTATTTGTGCTTTTAGTAAAATGATTTGAGGTCCAGGGAGACCTGCTGAGGTGATAGTGTAGGAAAGCAGTTCAGAAAGGTAAGATGGAAGACAGATCTGGGCCACAGCAGTGTGAATTAAACATTTTGTTTTTCCTGTGGGCCTTCTGAGCCTTGATACCCAGGATTGCCCCATCCATCCAGGTGTTCTGTCAGAATCATGACAGGAGCGGCTCACTAACAGAAAACCAAGCTGATGAAAACAGATGAGTTGGCTGGTTGTCAGTGTATTTCAAATGATCTTGCCTGTAGGTAGCCCTTGAGTGAGAACTTACTTAAAACATTTAAGGAGAGAGACCATTGTTAACACATTTGGAGAACAAGTATGAGTCATTTATTACTGCATGACAGTAGAAGAAATGAAACTTTAGACTTACATTTGGGAGCTTATTAGATAAATGGAAGTGTAATAAGGAAATTAAACACTATGTGATAATGATCATCTAAATCATTAGGAAGTTGAAAGTTATCATAGAACTTTGGTTGATTATGATGTGTCATTGTAGGTGCATCCTTGGTATAAAAAAGAAAAAGGTACCATTCTGGCGAGTGATGTTGTACTCACCAGAGTGCATGGGGGAGGCTGTGCATGTGTGGGGGCAGGAAGTATATGGGAACTCTCTGTACCTTCCTCTCAGCTTTATTGTAAACCTAAATATGCTATAAAAATCTTCTAAAAAAATTATTGTAGAGCTGAGAAAGACCTTGGAACTCATGCAGTCTCAACCCTTTCCTTTAAAAACTTTGGAAACTGAGACTGAAATATAGGCAGTTATTTTCCCAAAATTACATTGTGAAATACAGAGTTTATCTTGATATCTGAGTACTTTCTACACTAAGGTATCTTTTGTCTTTATTTGAAAATAACTAGGTGGATATCTGAGGGTAGAACATACCTCCTCTGTAATATACCTATAATGTTTTTGCTTATATATATTGTATGCACATATACAAGGTCTCCCCTCAAAATGGGAAAGACACAATTAGAAAAAGATATCAGGTGTTGAAACCCTTTTATTCTAGAGCCCAGGAATCTCATATTTGTCCCCTGGTCATATCCTCTTCATGGCATTTTTGCTGATGCTCCTGTCTATTGTATCACTTAGTGGTTGTGTCCATGTGGGATGGGAAGGGAACACAGGAATTCAAGGAACAAGTGATGATTGGTGGCTCCCTTCCCCACTGAGCTCATTCACAGATCTGCTGACGGGAACATACGAGACATCATCGTCATCATCATCATCACTTACTTTGTGCTTTAAAGTTTGCAACATATGTTCACAAGTTATGTAACTTTGTTATCACCGCTGTCATTTACAGCAGATATTATTATAATGGTTTTGCAATATACAAGTGTGTCACATCAACAAGTTATATACCTGAAACTTATATACAGTGTCATATGTCAATTACATCTTAATAAACCTGGGAAAAAATAAAACAGATACTATTAGCCTAGCATTAAGATGTGAGAAGCAGAATTCAGAGAAGCCACTGAAAGGGTGAGACTAAACTCAGATCTTCTGAGTCTAAAATCTGTGCTCTTTCTAATATAAGGGTAAGTAGTATATCCTTGTTCTGGAAGCTTCACAGCCTGGCATGACTACATAAGAATAAAAAGAGCAGGTGATATATAATGATTGATTAGGTCACATATGATAGTACCTGATCTGTTGCATAGTAATGGTTGAGCCGGAGGGGAGGGGTAACCAGTCTGTGTACCTCTAAGCATATTTGGAACAGTCATCCAGGAAGGCTTTTTGGAGATGATACTTGGAGGAAGTTTGGGATGGTTGAAAAGAAATGTGGTTTCACCAGAGCTGCAGAATCAGCTAAAAAGGTAGTACTACCTTTAACATAAATTGCTGGCACATCTCTGAATCTTAGCCCCAACTCAAAATTTTATGGGTTTAAGAATCACAGGGCTAATGGGTAAACTGAGCTAAAAGCATCTGAATTTCAGGAGCTCAGTGTTTTAAGAAATCTGTCTCCATCCCTCAGCAGGGCCTCCTCTGTGTTGGCTTCTGTGGTATAGAGGCAGAGACGACTAATGTTCTGCCAGCTCAGCAGTTCTGGGAGAGTGAGCCTCATTCTTGTCCTTTCCAACAAGAATCCTGCTGCCACCCCTCTGTGGTCTGATGTTGGTCATGTGATCATTCTTAAATCAGTCACGTGTGGCTGGATCTGTGTGACACCCACACCCTTTGGTGGGATGAGTATCATGACCCTCTCAGCCCTCCCCAGACTGCTGGCACCACAAGGAAAGTGGGGTTAGTCCTTCAAAGGGGCCTTGAGCTGCGGTTATCAGAGAATGAAGAAAAGGTGATGAGGCAGCAAAAACAACGATAGGGTTTAAAAATATATTTTAAAAAATTCTGATTTTCTTTCTCTTTCTAAAGTTGGGGGAAGGAAGGCGATCTCTTTTAAGGCCTAATTCAGAGTAAAGTAGTAGGAGATTCTCCCTGGTGGAGTGAAAGTCATATAATACTTGGGACAACAACCTTGAGAAAAGCCAACGCTTTGAAGGAGACAAGAACAGGGCTTAGGCAGTGTGCAGACAGAAATCATAATGCTACCTGCTTCAGGCCCCAGGAAAACCTAGCTTGTGGTGGTCATAGCCATGAACCTTTGTCAAGCTTCAGGATTACTTTGGACGAAAAATTAAGAGAGATTTATTAATTGGGCTTCCACTAATACTTCTTTGCTTTACATGGTCACAGTTCAAAATTGGGAAGTCAGGAATTGAGGGAATCTGGTGCTAGACTAGGATACTGACTGAATACCAAGCCCCTTACTTAATTCTCTCAGTCAAGTATTAATACATATAATTGTTTCATTGATTTGTCTAAATTATACTGCAATTCTCAATAATTGTTACAATAATAATGCATAGACAGTTTTCTCTTCACACTCATACTTTTTTTATGCAGATAGTTCTTAAGCTATTTCCTTTACCCTAAGATATATGTTAGATCCTTGCCACTGGAAATTGAGGCATTGGAACTGAAATCAGCAGAAAGTTTTAAGTCTAGTTAAGATGTTTAGTCTCAGGGAATATTTAAGGTGTCTACAAAAGTTGTTTTTTCAGTCAGCTCAGTTTATTCAGTCAGTCTTCTAAGCGTACAAGTAAACCTTCAACCTTAACAATCACAGCTTCATTATTATTACTTCTCAGATTTGTGCTTGCTCCTTAAGTCTGTCTAAATTGCTTAACAATAATTTCTTGTCCACAACTTGTGTGGCCTCAGTTTTAAAACAACCTGAGGTTGTTACTGCCAATTCCTAACTGCCGTAGTATTTGTAGTAATTAAATGCTAGTGTTTGGAGGTTTAGGGAAGATTTGAGGATAACTGGTTCCAAAAATATCCCTTTGTGTGTGTGTGTGTGTTCTCGTGTTTGTGTGAATATTTTTGGGAGGAGGAAGATGATATGTTTTGATTAGGCTTTTGGCTTTGTTCAGAGTGTTCTTTGGAAAACCTAGAGCTTTTCAGTGGGATTATGGTATGTAATAACTATGTTCTGATAAAATCAGAGGTTTAGCAATTCAGGTAACAGATTATCTCCCATTCAGTGGCATGCTGATTTGTGGACAGATATTTCTCCCTGTTTTTTTTTTTTCCATTAATTTATTTATTTTTGGCTGCATTGGGTCTTCGTTGCCACGTGTGGGCTTTCTCTAGTTGTGGAGAGCAGGGGCTACTCTTCATTTTGGTGCGCAGGCTTCTTGTTGCAGAGCACGGGCTCTAGGCACACGGGCTTCAGTAGTTGTGGCACGTTGGCTCAGTAGTTGTGGCTCATGGGCTCTAGAGTGCAGGCTCAGTAGTTGTGGTGCACGGGCTTAGTTGCTCCACGGCATGTGGGATCTTCCTGGACCAGGGCTCGAACCTGTGTCCCCTGCATTGGCAGGCGGATTCTTAACCACTGTGCCACCAGAGAAGCCCATTTTCTCCCTGTTTTGAACTAGCTCCCCAGGCACTCTCTCTTGCAGTCTCTTCCACCAGGCAGACAGATGAGAATTCAAAATAAATACCACTTGTGATTTAGCTTAGGGTTTTGTGTGTGTGCGTGTGTGTGTTTTCTGCTTGTGGGAGCTGTTTAAACTCTGTGGAGATTCATTAGAAAAGATGCATTGTCCTGTAGTCCTGATAGCATCAACTGGCCCTTTTTCCCTCCTGGGGAAGGTAGCATCCATTACTTTGTAGGGCCTGACTGCTAGAATTGTTCCCAGAGTTCAGGACTTCCGAACCACAATGGGCTCTACCAGGCTTTGTGGCCTTAATAAGCCCCCCGTCATTGGCACTTCAAATATTGGTATACCTATCAAGTCTGGCCGTGTGTCAGGAGAAGGGAGGCTTTCTTTAGAGCCACCAGTGATGGATCACATGCTTTTTCTCAAAAGAGCAAACAAGCACTTTTTGTTTAGGCTCAGTAATACTTGGCAAAGAAATACAGCTGTAATTATATACCCTAATTCTTGTTCTTTTCTCCCCTTGTACGTTTTACTCCCCCACCCTCAACTTTATGTAAAAGCAGCTAACATTGGGTCTGAAATAAATGTCATGAATGAATAATAATTTCTTTCATTTACACAGTAATTAAACCTGTTGAATGCTGACTTAATGCTTTACTGCACTCTAATTTGACTGGAAGATTTGGCCTTTGTCAATTCAAAGAAAAGGGAAAAAAATAGAAATTAAATACCTACTGAGACTATTAAGGAGGGCATTTTTCAGAAGGGTTCTTCCTCCTCCTATTTCTCATCTTCTCGTGTTTGCCCTCTGCTTGCTGGGATACTTAATACTTAAGAGTTGTTCTACAGATCATTCTTCAGTTTTTATGCCCAGCAGTGCCCCAGCAGCAAGGCACCCCGGGATCAAGGCCATCGGCTGCCACTGCACGTAGAAGGACGAGGGCCTGGTCTGCTGCCATCATCAGAATTGTTGCTGCTTGTCTTCTGGAGGATTAGAGTTCTTTCTGGTTGGTTTCTACATTCCTTTCCTTCTTAACCCATAGAATTCCAGCTGGTGAGTCCATCCATCGGTCTCTAAGATCATGCTTGACACCCAAAGTATACCTGAAAGCTGGTGGATGCATCCAAGCCAGGAGTATTTTGGGAATTTGTACTTCTCTACTGAAAATTTCTGCCTGTGTACAGTCTGAGTCACTCAACCTGTCTTTCCCAGAGTGTCTTTTTCTCTAAGGTGGGTCCAGTAATGGGAGTTGGCAGCCCACTTTGCTATTCTTGGAGGAAAATATCTTCCAATACCAGTTGGTGTTTTTATGTTCTTTCACCATGAGGACTGACTGGCCATTTTCATAAATAATTCATTCCCAGAACTCCCTCCGCAGGAGCTTGTAGGTTCCCTCGGTGATGATCACTGACCCGGCAAGGGTACTGCTCTTTATCTGCTGAATAGAGATTGTTGAAGGTGCTGTGTCACCAAACGCAGAGCAGGTAGCACCTCTGGGATCCCCTTCAGGAGGGTGCAGCGAGCACAGTGCACGAGGAGCGCCAGCATGGGGAGGTGTGCTACAGGGGGCCTCACTCTCTGCTCCCTCGCTCTGTCAGCGGAGCTGACGGTCAGGCCCAGGTGGTTAAGCCTCTCTGAGTCTGTGAGAGAAAAGCCTGATTGTGTTTTGTGCACATTGCGTCCTGTGTAGATTGTGGATAGCGAGGGCTCCTTGGCAGGGCTGTCTGGGAGTGTTGACTTGAGTTTCAGGGTGTAGAAGGCCTGGCACATAGCCAGAGTCAATAAATATTAGTTCCTTACCCTCATCTGGAGACAAAGAGAACAGAAGTGTTTAAGTATTTTTTTTATCAAGGAATCTCCCGCAGATACTCCCCTCCTCAGTACCCAGTGCCAATATTCACATGAATTAATTTTCTTTTCCTTCCCTTCTTCCTCCTGCCCACTCATCTCGCTTCCGTTTCTCTCTAAAGTTATACCAGACTTGTTCAGGGTAGATTTTTTCTTTATAGAAAGTTCTAAAAGCTTTAAGACTTGTATTCCGATATCTATTCTTAATAAATACTTTTATATTTGTTAAAATACATTTGGAAGCATGGACGTCATAAACATAAAGCCTGTTTACTCATTAACTGTGTTAAATAGCTTACGATTGTGGGTTCCTTTCAAATACACCTAGATTAATACATGTGCTGTGTGTGTGTGTGTGCATGAGTATGTATGTATGTATATTTATATATATAAATGCACACACGCAAAAGTATTTTCTATTTTGCCGTAGTTTGAGTGCTTACTTTTGCGCTAAGTACTGTGATAAATGCTTTTAATGCTTTGTTATGTTTATTAGGTCACTGTTTCTCATACTGTTTGATTTTAAGTGTTCTGTAGGGTACCTGTGAAAAACTACATATTCCCTAACCTACCCCATACCTACTAAATCTGGGTATTAGAATCTAAATCTTTAGTGTTCCAATCTGGCTCTATGTTGAAATAACCTGGAGCTGGAACATTTAAAAAAAACAAACTCAATCCGAGCCCATTTAAATCAGCACATTTTCAAGATAGGCCTGGGCATCATTTCTTTAAGCTCCTCTGCTGGTCCTCAGTGTGCAGATAGGGTTGAGATTTAACAGTCTGTCTAGGTGCTTCTTATTATCCGAATCTGAAACTAGAAAATGAACTGGTTTAGTTCATTTAATCCTTACAATAACCTCGTGAGGCACAGCTGGCATTATCCCCATTTTCAGGTGAGAAATTAGAGATTTGGAGAGACGTGAGGTACTAGTACCGAGAATGAGAGTCAACTTGTTCTTTTAAGTCTTATAATCAAACAGTATTCATAGTATTGCCATTTACTTGGAGATGCACATGTATTTTTATTTGATGGTCACAATCTACGTATGAAATGCTGGTTTTGACATGAAATTAAATTGACCAACTCAGTATGCCTCGGAACCAAGTATTTGTGTGCTAAGTTCTTATGAATATAGATACCTGCAGATAGACATCATAAGTTCATTTTGTTACGCTCAGTGGCAGAGAATGAGCTTGACACTTGGGGTTTATAACTAACCTATAGACTTGGGTGGACTTTAAGTGAATTGGAGGGCAGAAACAATTTAATATTCTGCCATTTCTAGAGGTGTTTCTGCGAAACACTTTGGTATATATTTCATGAGCCCTGCCTTCTCAGCCATGAATTCTTTTTGAATGCAACCAATTCCACCTCCTTCCCACCTCTTGTTTTCAAGTGACTTTGTTGCAGGTGCTGTGAATGCAGAGGAGTGACTCGGTTATTCTTTCTCTGTAGAAACAGTGGCAACACGGAGTAAACCTACCTCAAACTATAAGTATGAACCACACTCACATTTTAAAAAACACTTCCTGTAACTCTAAGAGCTTCCTGGGGGGAACCTGTGTCTAGCCTTCTGAATGGACCACATGTGTGGGAATGTTGCCCTTCAGTGTGAGCAAGTTCCTTAAAGGTGCTTGGTTCTGTGCATTTGAGATGATTAATTTTACTCTTATAATGGCTTAAAGAACCATGCTTGTGCATCCATGTGTGTATTCATTTGTGTTGCAAATATTTCTTGAACTCCTACCATGTGTCAGGTACTGCTGTAAATATTGGTGTGATAATATCCAAACCAAGTAGACAAAAATTTGCTGTCATGGAGCTTAAATTCTAATGAATAATATAAGAAAAAAAAGTAAGTACATAAATCTTAGAGTTTTGGAAGGTGAAAATTAGAGGTAGAAAGCAAGTAAGGAGGAAAGCCTCTTTATCATAGTCAGAGAATAGTGAAATTTTTAATAAGGCAGTCAGGGTGGACCTCACTGAGGGGACTTTTAAGCAGGTATTTGCTGGAGGTAAGGGAGTAAGCCATGCAGATATCAGAGAGAGATCACTTCAGACAGAAAACAGCTTCACTGTCACATCTCTGGAGTATGAGGCTTAGCTCTGTAGGATGTGTCTGCTGCCCACCCGTAGGAATTTTCTGTGTAACATCACCCACAGCCCCACGCATTGGGATAAAGGTTGTACCAAGTTACAATCTTTGATGGCTATGATTACATCATTAGCACTTGAAGGAAAGGGACTGTGAAATTTCCCTAAACATAGCTAAGTTCTGAACTCTAAACAGATAAAATTTCAGTGCCCCATAATTTTTCCATCATTATGTTTTTACCTTGATGAGTAGGAAGGCAGAAATGGGTGGTGTCTGAATCAGAAGTCATGGATTATAGGTCTAGTTCTACCACAATTACCTGTGGGACTTAGGCAGAAAAAATACTTAATTTGGTCATGATTCTGTTTCTGCTGTCATAAAATGAAGGTAGTTTTTTTCTTCTACTTGTTCATCATCAGTGAAGACTAGATGAAAAAGGGTATAATGCATTAAATTCTAAAGGACTATGTGAATATGACTTACTTTTTGCAAAATTTACCTCAAACAAGGGCAGAATGTTGGCTAGGAAAGTGTGTTTAAATTAACCTTTCCCTGTCCTTCCCAAGTTTTTACTGAGAGCCTACCATGTGCAAAACCCAGTGGTGGCCACTTTAATTCCTTTCTTGGAGGAACTCCATGTTTCTCGTAGGTCTGAATTTGTACACTGTCACTCAAAAAGGTCATCAGTGACAAAAAAGAATAGGAACCTAATAAAAAAAGTAGTGTAGGTTTTCACATGTTAAATGATTACCTTAAAAATAAAAAACCAAACCTACATTAACATGGCACTGTGTATTGAAAGAGACCTGAGGTTTGCTTGTATAAGTGGACAATGGGAGGGTTGCAGCTTGTGAATTGTTGTGAAGTGGTGGAAGAAAGTTTGTCTGAAATGGGTTGAAAGTTGTGACACCAGATGTGGGTGGGAGTGGCCCATAATGCACACAAATGTTCGTGGTGTGTGTATGTGTGTGTGTGTGTGTGTGTGTGTGTGTGTTTTGTACATTCGGAACCAAGTATTTGTGTGCTAAGTTCTTATGAATATAGATACCTGCAGATAGACATCATAAGTTCATTTTGTTACGCTCAGTGGCAGAGAATGAGCTTGACACTTGGGGTTTATAACTAACCTATAGACTTGGGTGGACTTTAAGTGAATTGGAGGGCAGAAACAATTTAATATTCTGCCATTTCTAGAGGTGTTTCTGCGAAACACTTTGGTATATATTTCATGAGCCCTGCCTTCTCAGCCATGAATTCTTTTTGAATGCAACCAATTCCACCTCCTTCCCACCTCTTGTTTTCAAGTGACTTTGTTGCAGGTGCTGTGAATGCAGAGGAGTGACTCGGTTATTCTTTCTCTGTAGAAACAGTGGCAACACGGAGTAAACCTACCTCAAACTATAAGTATGAACCACACTCACATTTTAAAAAACACTTCCTGTAACTCTAAGAGCTTCCTGGGGGGAACCTGTGTCTAGCCTTCTGAATGGACCACATGTGTGGGAATGTTGCCCTTCAGTGTGAGCAAGTTCCTTAAAGGTGCTTGGTTCTGTGCATTTGAGATGATTAATTTTACTCTTATAATGGCTTAAAGAACCATGCTTGTGCATCCATGTGTGTATTCATTTGTGTTGCAAATATTTCTTGAACTCCTACCATGTGTCAGGTACTGCTGTAAATATTGGTGTGATAATATCCAAACCAAGTAGACAAAAATTTGCTGTCATGGAGCTTAAATTCTAATGAATAATATAAGAAAAAAAAGTAAGTACATAAATCTTAGAGTTTTGGAAGGTGAAAATTAGAGGTAGAAAGCAAGTAAGGAGGAAAGCCTCTTTATCATAGTCAGAGAATAGTGAAATTTTTAATAAGGCAGTCAGGGTGGACCTCACTGAGGGGACTTTTAAGCAGGTATTTGCTGGAGGTAAGGGAGTAAGCCATGCAGATATCAGAGAGAGATCACTTCAGACAGAAAACAGCTTCACTGTCACATCTCTGGAGTATGAGGCTTAGCTCTGTAGGATGTGTCTGCTGCCCACCCGTAGGAATTTTCTGTGTAACATCACCCACAGCCCCACGCATTGGGATAAAGGTTGTACCAAGTTACAATCTTTGATGGCTATGATTACATCATTAGCACTTGAAGGAAAGGGACTGTGAAATTTCCCTAAACATAGCTAAGTTCTGAACTCTAAACAGATAAAATTTCAGTGCCCCATAATTTTTCCATCATTATGTTTTTACCTTGATGAGTAGGAAGGCAGAAATGGGTGGTGTCTGAATCAGAAGTCATGGATTATAGGTCTAGTTCTACCACAATTACCTGTGGGACTTAGGCAGAAAAAATACTTAATTTGGTCATGATTCTGTTTCTGCTGTCATAAAATGAAGGTAGTTTTTTTCTTCTACTTGTTCATCATCAGTGAAGACTAGATGAAAAAGGGTATAATGCATTAAATTCTAAAGGACTATGTGAATATGACTTACTTTTTGCAAAATTTACCTCAAACAAGGGCAGAATGTTGGCTAGGAAAGTGTGTTTAAATTAACCTTTCCCTGTCCTTCCCAAGTTTTTACTGAGAGCCTACCATGTGCAAAACCCAGTGGTGGCCACTTTAATTCCTTTCTTGGAGGAACTCCATGTTTCTCGTAGGTCTGAATTTGTACACTGTCACTCAAAAAGGTCATCAGTGACAAAAAAGAATAGGAACCTAATAAAAAAAGTAGTGTAGGTTTTCACATGTTAAATGATTACCTTAAAAATAAAAAACCAAACCTACATTAACATGGCACTGTGTATTGAAAGAGACCTGAGGTTTGCTTGTATAAGTGGACAATGGGAGGGTTGCAGCTTGTGAATTGTTGTGAAGTGGTGGAAGAAAGTTTGTCTGAAATGGGTTGAAAGTTGTGACACCAGATGTGGGTGGGAGTGGCCCATAATGCACACAAATGTTCGTGGTGTGTGTATGTGTGTGTGTGTGTGTGTGTGTGTTTTGTACATTTCCTACACAGCTCAGTTCAACTGGGTGCAGTTTTCTGAATTCACCTAGTATTTCTTTTTTTTCAAGTTGAAAAATAGTTGATGTACAATATTGTACAAGTTACAGGTGTACAATATAGTGACTCGCAATTTTTAAAAGTTATATGCCATTTATAGTTATTATAAAATATTGGCTATATTACCTGTGTTGTATGGTATATCCTTGTAGTTTATTTTATGCATAGTAGTTTATACCTCTTAATCCTCTACCCCTTTATTGCCCATCCTATCTTCCCTGTCCCCACTGTAGCCACTAGTTTGTTCTCTGTGAGTCTGCTTCTTTTTTGGTTTCTCAAAAAACTAAAAATAGAACTATCATATGACCCAGCAATTCCTCTCCTGGGTTTATATCTGAAAACAACAAAAACATTAATTTTGAAGAGTTATATGCACCCCAGTGTTCATAGCAGCATTATTTACAGTTGACAAGATTTGGAAGCAACCCACGTGTTCATCAGCAGATGAATGGATAAGAAGATGTGGTACATATATACAATATTACTCAGCCATAAAAAAGAATGAAATTTTGCCATTTGCAACAACATGGATGGTCTTGGACGGTATTATGCTAAGTGAAATAAGTCAGACAGAGAAAGACAAATACTGTTTGATATCACCTAGTATTTCTTATATATGAAATTATATGCAAGCAAATGCAAAATTCATGTTATGCTCAAATCGTTCCTACTTATATCAGTTGCATTAGAACAGATTCATATTTTCAGAATTAACTTTGTATCAGAAGTATCTGCACAAAGAGACATAATCAGTCTGGTATAATTATAGAATTACAAAGAGAATGGAATGAGTGGCATATAATTTGCAAAGGGTAGAATGGCAGGAGTTAGAAGAGGTAGACAATGGTGGGATCAAAAATAGTTTTGTATCCTGTGTCACTCACTAGGCCCTCAGATTGTGCTCTACTCATATTGTCCTCTATTCTGATTTTTAAATATTCTTGTAAAGAGCTGAGAAGTCATTACAGATAAAATGTCAGTTGTGTCCAGTTGTACAAATTAAATTTAGTCACAAAATTCAAAGAACAGCACTGGAACATCTAATCCTAGTGAACATTAGGAAATACCTTTGTGGGCTCTCATCTCAGAGATGAGATGTTTGCCTTTTTCAGCCAGAAGGATGGCATGGGAATTGTTTGGAATGTACAAGCAGGAGAGAGAAGTAATTCAGCATTGTGTTCTCCCTTCATCTTTTTATTCCAACAGAGAGACGTATCTTTCTATCTTTTGCTCAAATTATCGAACACAAACAGGAGCAAGTTAATAAAAACATATGACTGGGAGAGTCCCATCTGCCCCATCTCCAACCTTTCTCTCTTCAACCTCGTTTCTACCCAGATTAGCAGATGGCACCAGTTCTTGGCCAGTGTCTCTAGTTATCTGATTACAAGGGATTGTTCTTTTGCCTGCCTCCTTTAAAGCAACAGCAGAAAAATTGGTCATGACTGACTGTATGCCCATTGGCCAGGGCACTGATTCCTGAGGACTAGACAGAAGATTGGAATTCAGCCAAGCCTTCTGTGTTTCATTAGGATGGTCTGTCTGACAGCAGAAAGTTAGGGTGGTCTGCCTGATAACAGAAAGCTGGGTTGATTTAAGCTTGAGCTTTTAGATACTGGAAGGCTTGTTCAGTGCTGGCTAGAAAGAAACTAGTAATAACAAATCTCAAAAACCATTTAAAAACAAAAACGCAGGGGGCTCTTTTAAGTTTTGTTCTCAGAATAGTGATTACTTCTTTTTTTTAAACATCTTTATTGGAGTATAATTGCTTTACAGTGGTGTGTTAGTTTCTGCTTTATAACAAAGTGAATGTTATACATATACATATGTTCCCATATCTCTTCCCTCTTGCCTCTCCCTCCCTCCCACC
>NC_041227.1:70869009-70877259 GCF_002837175.3 Physeter macrocephalus | reverse complement strand
CCAGTACCATACTGTCTTGATTACTGTAGCTTTGTAGTATAATCTGAAGTCAGGGAGCCTGATTCCTCCAGCTCTGTTTTTCTTTCTCAAGATTGCTTTGGCTATTCGGGGTCTTTTGTGTTTCCATACAAATTGTGAAATTTTTTGTTCTAGTTCTGTGAAAAATGCAGTAGTGATTACTTCTAATGGTGAGTGGTGTAGTGCTGGGTGACGCACAATGCAGGATTCGTTAGTTCCAGTTCTGCATTTGACCTCTCAGTAATGGAAAACGGGCTTCTAACTAAACAGGGGGAAATTAGATTTGACAGATGAGTTAGAAGTTCAAGGTGGAAGAATATGTTGTAAGGGAATACCTGTCCACCTGCAGAGAATGGACTCAGGGCTCCTGATGCCAATGGATTATAGACTCACCATCATCTTTGAGGCCATGTGTTTTGACTTTAATAAAAACAGTGTAAGTAAATTCTATAACCTTTTGCTTGGGTCCTGGACAGTATTTCAGAACAAGTGATAGGATATCTAAGCACTGAGAAAAGAATACAGTGCTTGCAGAAAGCCAGCATGTATTCCTCAATTCCTTCCTTAGCAAGACTGTGGGACAGTAACTCAGGGGCATGTTGTGGACACAATTCATTTGTACTTCAGCAAGATTTTTGGCCTTGTCTTCCATGATCCTTTTGTGAACAATTAGATAAATATACGTTCAGTGGCATTATGATTGTCAAGATTTATAATTAATTTCATTATTATTTCACTGGTTAAGAACATTTGTTTCACTCTGGATAGGACCCGGACCTAGAGTCTGTCACACAGAGTGAAGTAAGTCAGAAAGAGAAGAGCAAGCACCATATCTTAACGCACATATATGGGATCTAAAAAAACAGTACTGATGAACCTAGTGGCAGAGCAAGAATAAAGACGCAGACGTTGAGAATGGACTTGAGGACACGAGCGGAAGGGGAAGCTGGGACAAAGTGAGAGAGTAGCACTGACATATATTCACTACCAAATGTAAAACGGATGGCTAATGGGAAGCTGCTGCATAGCACAGGGAGATCAACTCGATGCTTTGTGACCACCTAGAGGGGTGGGATAGGGAGGGTGGGAGGGAGACGCAAGAGGGAGGGGATATGGGGATATATGTACACATATAGCTGATTCACTTTGTTGTACAGCAGAAACTAACACAACATTGTAAAGCAATTATACTCCAATAAAGATATATATATATATATACACACACACACACACACACACACACACACACACACAAAAAAAAAAGAACTGACTAGGATCATTCCATAAATGTCTATCCTTGGCTCTATCTTATTTAAATTTTGTCTTTGAGATGAAGATATAGTTACAAATGTTTCAGAAATAGGAGGGATCATAAATATGGTGGGTAGGAAAAACAGGACACAACTGGACTTTGACTATCTGGGTAGTGGCCAAAATAAGGTTTAAAGGTAAGGGTTAGGTAAACTTATGTTCGAAAACCCAGCTGTGAAAAAAGAAAATTGAGAGAGAGGGGTGACATGATTTTCTGCTGACTCATTCTGTGAGTCAGCCGTGTGTCTTTGGCCGGCAATGAAGCTAATGCTATTTTTGAGTACCTTAACAGAAATGTAGAATAAGATGGTTGATATGTGACTGCTCTGTGTATGTTTGGGGAGGAGGAGATGGAAAAATTTAAGGTAAGATTTGCCCAGAGTCACAGATAGTATTAATGGTCATGTTCTGCACATTTCGGCTTATTTGTAAATCACTCTTGATCTTTAAATTCAAAAGATCCAAATAGCTGTGGAAACTCACTGGATTTAAAAGCTACCTTGGGAAAGAGAAAATAAAACTGTACTCAAAGAGGGATCTTCAGATAGTGGTTTTAAAGACATTTAACTTGTCTAATGTCAATTTTTAAAAAAATTAAGCAGTTGTAAGAAAAAGTCCATGCAGGATATGTGAAAAACCTGGCAGTTAAATGAAAGTTTGAGGAAACTGACAGAACAATTTTCATGGAGTAAGGTATGAAGTTTGCATATTTCATCATATGATGAGTTTAAAAATTCAGTCCCATATGTATTTTTTGCTCACCATGTGTGTGATATACCATAAGCCATCAGCGATTTGGAACTTATAAATGGCATGCTTCCTGTTTAGTAAAAGATAATGAACTAATTAAGGAAGAACTAGAAAAAGTTTCAAGGTTTAAGAGATATAAAACTGATCAGGAAGGGCTTCTGACTGCCTCATGCTTTGTTGGTGGAAATGGTGAGGACGAGCTAGGATGAGAATCATGAGTCTGAGGTTTTGGCAGACTTAGAAGCACAATGTTTTAAAATTGATTTTTGGAAACTGTTCTTCATTACCCACTTACAACATCTTATTCAGATTTGTGGCACAGGTTCCTTCTAGTTATAAAATTGATCTGGTACTTAGAGATCATCATTCTAATTCATTACTTTCATTTTAGAAAACTGGGACTTGATGCTTAGATACTTTATAAAGTGTTTGGATTTAATTTAGTTCACTAAGATTTTTATGCTTATAACAGCCTTCCCCTGGGTCTGTAATTCCCTGGAGGTAGGGATCATATTTGATCCTGTCATTTCTTCAGGGGCTGGCACACTGCCTGGCACATAGTAGGTACCTAATAAATATTTATGAATAAATATTGAGGTAAGTAGTCTAGGTATTAAGATTGAGACCCTCATTGTACACAGTAGAAATTTGAGTCTTTGATTGTTTATATGGCCTAGCTTTTCAGAGCAGAAAGGAGCCGTAGAAGGGAACACACACAACTCCTACTTCACAAATAGGAAGATGAGGGTTCCTGGAATTTAATAGGGGAGCTGATGTCTGAATCTGGCAATTGGCACATTGTCTCTCACTCAGGATTTATTGCTTATTCTGTTGGACTCAGGATGATTTGGAGAAGGTAATGCAGAAGGGAGAGTTGAATCAGCATCTTCAGTCTATGCTATTTTTTCCTACCCTAGCATGCCCACAGGATCTAGAGCACATCCCTTTTTAGTAATTCCATCTCTTATTCACAGGTGAGTCTAAATCCACATTTTTGCTTTTATCATTAGGTGAAGTGTAGGCACTCTTTAAAGTGTAGGCACTACACTGTGCAGTGCAGACAGACACCATTTTTTTTTTTTTTTTGGCAGTACTCGGGCCTCTCACTGTTGTGGCCTCTCCAGTCGTGGAGCACAGGCTCCGGACGCGCAGGCTCAGTGGCCATGGCTCACGGGCCCAGCCGCTCTGCGGCATGTGGGATCTTCCCGGATCGGGGCACGAACCCATGTCCCCTGCATCGGCAGGCAGACTCTCAACCACTGCGCCACCAGGGAAGCCCCAGACACCATTTAAACGTATAATTTTGTAGCCAGTCTGTTTGCCATATATACTTTGGTGATGACACATTAATGTGACCCCTGGTTAACTTCTGGTTGTTTGATTGCATCTTTTCATTGAGTTACTTCATGTGATGCTGTTTCATATTTATTTTTGGTGTCTTGTTTTGTTCACTGAACTAACTAAAAAATTATAATCTCATGTGAAAATTAAGTTTTGTTATATGGCTCTTAATTAAAGCATAGTGTTGAAATGGGTATCAAACTGATTTTTTTTTAATTGCAGAGAATTCCATTAAATGTGTAAGTTAGGGTGCTTTCAACCATGAGTATCAGAAAACCTGACTCAAACTTGCTTAACCAATAAGGAAATTTATTGGGTCACATAACTGGAAGTCCAGATGTGGTGAGGACCTCAGGTTGGTTGATTCGGTGACTTAATGGAGTGTCTGTCCTCAGAGACCTCATTTCTTTCTGTCTCATCTGTTTGCATTCATAGTATCAGCATCATCCCTAAGCTATTTGTGCATGATTACTGGTAGCAGTCCGGGCCTCATGCTTTGCTCACAGGTAATTGCAGAAATGTGGGAGTGTGGGCCGGGAGACTGAGAGAGGTCGAAAGGAAGCTGACTTCTCCCCCAGACAGAGTAAAAGTCCTCCCCTCTGTCTCTGGACCAGTTTAGGGCATGAGCATAAGAACTGTCACTTTGGGTTGGCCTGTCTTGCTTAGGCCTGGGTTCCTCATCAATTGCTGGCAAAAAGGATGAGAGGACTTTAAGGGGCTTAACCAGGCCTGGAGCTGGAGTCATTTCCTCAAGTGGCATGACCCCCTGCACAGTGGGGGAGTGTGGAATAAATGTTGGGGAGTCAACTTTTTCTGGCTTTGAGTGCCTCTCAAACCAATGATCGCAGTTGGCTAAATCTCTTATCAACAACAGTACTGGTTTTCTCTGTTATGAGTGTTACCCCAGGCTGTCAATATGAGAAAGGTACAGCAAAATGCATAGGATATAGATTACTCTCTTCGGACCATTGCTTATGTTTATTTCAACTTCAGTAAGTCAAGGAGAATTCATAAAGGCAGTAAGGTGGAGTGATTGATCCTAAGATACTCCCTTCAAGGGAACTTGGGAACTGCTGGACAAAGCAGAAAAGAAACAGTTGCTAAATAAGGCTCATTATCAGGTGTATAATTCAGGGATGCTCACTTGTACTTCTCTCATGCTCAGTTTTATTGACGTTGGGCTGGGAAGCTGCGGGAAGGTTTTGGGTGAGGAAGTCATATGCTTTATTTACATTTTAAAATGATGACTGTAGCCACTGTGTTGAGCACAGAGACAAAGGTGGAAGCAGGGAGACTGGTTAGGCAACTAACCCAGTAGCATCCAGGGGAGGAAGGTGGGAGCTTAGAGCAGCGGGTAGAGGTAGAGGTGGTAGGAAGTGAAGGGATTCTGCATTTGGCTGTTAGAACTGACAGGATTAGATACGGGATATGAGAAAAATAGACTGTTAACCTGAAAATGCACTATACCTCAATTAATTGGATTAATAAAGTAATTACTATATCATTTACTCTTTTGTTGTAGTAGAAACTGGAAGAGCCATTAGCAAATAAGATCTGACTTTTATTGAGTACATATCATGTGCTAGATATTGTTCTAAATGCTTAAAATATCATTTCAGTGAGTTCTCATAATCCTTATGATGTTATTCCATTTTATAGATGAGGAAACGGAGGCACAAAGAAATGAAGTGCCTTTCCCAAGATTACACAGTTAAATAGAATTCTCTAGTAAGCACATTCAATTCTTGAACCTGTTGTAAAGATCTTGTAATTTATGAAACATTGATTGAGCATCTTCCATGGATGGCCTGGTCCATATTTCCAGAGTGCCTTGTTTATAACACTGAACACACTGTCATAATTATTACTTTTATATCCAGGTTCACACTGTGCTCTAAGCCCCTGGGGGAAAAGAACTATGTTCCATTCAAGCTTTGAATCTTTGATGTCTGACACATAGTAGTGATTAATAGTTGTTGTTTTTTTTCTAATGGTTGTCAAGCATGATGCTAAGATTGGTATGTGAAGACCAAGAAAACATGACCTCTTCCCTGGAGGAGTTCACTATGAGTTGTGACATACCTTCCTCTTAACAGAGAAATTAGCATCCTGAGGGCTGTTATAACCCACATACACTGAGTTCATGCGAAAGATTTACTGTCTCGCAGAGGGAACTTTAGGAGGCATACTGGAGATGGAACCCAACCTGGGTCATAAAGGATGGGCTGACCTGACAAAGGAGAAGAGAGGGGAACTTGGAGCTGTGTACCGGCTGTGCAAGACCACGTAGGCTGATGGAGCCTGAAACGGCGTGATGCAGAAATATGATCTGTGGCATCAAATAAAGTTTTAAATTTTACTCAGTGTAATTTTAGTATATTTTATGCGCATATTCCAGAGTTCTAAGAAAATTGGTTTTATATCTTTAGCACATGGGACAACGCTAAATGAGAATGTTTGATTAACATTGTATGTCAGTCCTTTGAAATTCTGACATTGGACTATGTGTATATTGTTTAGAACATTTCCTTCTTTCTGACTTCATAAACCCAGAGTTTAAAGTGGAGACAAATGCATGCATGTGGTAGTACTTAATGCAGTGGGTCAGGAAGCATGGCCCACTGTTTCCAAGTAGTCAGGTGATGCATGGGTTTCCCCATCCCCTGAACTCTGCTCATTGTAGGGTTTGTATTCCTCAGGTCCTTAGATGTTCTACTCCAAATCTAATGTTAGTTTAACTGCCAAATGACAGAATCCAGAGCACATGGTAAATATTTCTTGAAAATGACAACTGGAAAACGTTTCACAGAGGCTCACATGATGCTGTTTGTATATTTTTTCTTCCATGGTGACACTTAAAATTCATTCCATATTGCCTATAGGAGAGAGGACGAGGGGGAGAAGCCTGTGTTTGACAGCTTTGTATGTTCCTCCAAAGAAAGAGAGTGCTTGAAAAAAGAAAGGCAGGCTTTCAGATGTTGTCTGAACAAAGATATGGAAATGCGAGACGAGGGCAGCATCTGGAGGTTTTCAAACACTAGAACACAGGCTGCACGCTTCTTTTGCTGTTGGAGGAGTGAAAAGCTGTTTCCTGTCATTTCCCATCTTGTCACTTCCAGGACCAACATCTTGCTACTTCTTGCACCAGCTGTTGTTGTTGTTGTTGTTTTTTCTCCCTCCACAGACAGATGGTACAAGAGCTCTGATTATTTTCCCCCCAGTTCTAAAGGAGTTTGCTTGTGTGGTACCTTTATAAGATGATCATATGCCCCTGTCACTCACTTTATCCTGTTAGCAGAGTCGGAAGAGAGCAGAGGGGATCCAGTGGAGACTTTTAACAACATACTCTGTCATGTCTTGTGGAGCTGCCTTATAGAAACCTCAGCTCTGCTGGTGCAACCTTTTTGTTTCTGAGGTTTTACTCCAAAAAAGCGGAAGAGGTAGAGAGAGTAAACTTTGTTACCTTTGCCTCGGTAAGAATCAGGGATTTCTGATCATGCTTTCTCTGTACTTTGAACCCAGGATAGGAGTTCTGATATCCTTGTTCCCCTCCCTAGGCTTTAGCCAAGTAGAATTAGGCAAGGTGATGCACAGTTGACCCTTGAACAACACAGTTTGGAGCTGTGCAGGTCCATTTATATGGGGATTTTTTCCAGTAAATAGGTACTGCAGTACTGTGTGATCCGTGGTTGGTTAAATCCATGGATACAGAACCACTGATAAGGAGGGTGGACTGTAGACTTATATGTACCTGGATTTTTTACTTTGTGCTCGGGGGCTGGGGTGGGGCGTTATGTGTGGGTGCCCCTGATCCCTACACTGTTTAGGTGTCTACTGTACTATCTTTTCACAGGGCTAGATATTTATCCTTTTTTTTTTTTTTTTTTTACTTTTTGGTTTTTAAAATGGGTCCTTTATTAAAAGTTTTGGTCAATTTGTCTCTTTATAATAAATCTTGATAGTTTAAAGATAAGGTCTTTCCATCCTTTTCTTCATCAAGAATGTTCTGGCTTTTCTTACTACTATTCATTTTGTATATATTATAATAAACTCTTCCACAAAGAGGTATCCATAGATATTGATTGTGACTTCATTGAATCTACAGAGTACTTTTGGGGGAATTTTTCCTGTCATTCCCTTTCAATTTTTTATTCAGTCTGGATTTTTTTTTTTTACTGAGTCTGAAATTCTTTTAATGCAGTCCAAATTATTATTTTCTTTGTAGCTATTATTCTTTTCATATTTAAAAAAATCATTGTCTTCATACAGTCATGAATCCAAGCTACCATTTTTTTCTAATAGTTTTTATTGTTTTCACTTTCATATTCAACTCTAGGGTTCATCCAGAGCTGATGGTTTTTTTAACATCTTTATTGGAGTATAATTGCTTTACAATGGTGTGTTAGGTTCGGCTGTATAACAAAGTGAATCAGCTATACATACACATATATCCCCATATCCCCTCCCTCTTGTGTCTCCCTCCCACCCTCCCTATCCCACCCCTCTAGGTGGTCACAAAGCACCGAGCTGATCTCCCTGTGCTATGCGGCTGCTTCCCACTAGCTAGCTATTTACATTTGGTAGTGTATATATGTCCATGCCACTCTCTCACTTTGTCCCAGCTTACCCTTCCCCCTCCCCGTATCCTCAAGACCATTCTCTAGTAGGTCTTTGTCTTTATTCCCATCTTGCCCCTAGGTTCTTAATGATCTTTTTTTTTTTTGTAGATTCCATATACATGTGTTAGCATATGGTATTTGTTTTTCTCTTTCTGACTTACTTCACTCTGTATGACAGACTCTAGGTCCATCTACCTCACTACAAATAACT
>NC_041227.1:70852876-70868887 GCF_002837175.3 Physeter macrocephalus | reverse complement strand
GTAGTTTTGATTTGCATTTCTCTAATGATTAGTGATGTTGAGCATTCTTTCATGTGTTTGTTGGCAATCTGTATACCTTCTTTGGAGAAATATCTGTTTAGGTCTTCTGCCCATTTTTGGATTGGGTGGTTTGTTTTTTTGATATTGAGCTGCATGAGCTGCTTGTAAATTTGGGGGATTAATCCTTTGTCAGTTGCTTTATTTGCAAATATTTTCTCCCATTCTGTGGGTTGTCTTTTCGTCTTGTTTATGGTTTCCTTTGGATATTTATCCTTAATTGCTCTTTATACACCTATTACTTTAAATATTTTTTAAATATTTTGGTCCTCAGTGAGGATAGGAACTTAGAAATAAATGCAGGATAAATAAATAAATGCTCTCTACATTGAGGAGATAGTCGATGGAAACAACTTTGCTTTTCCTTAAATTCTATTATATTTATCATTACAAAATAAAAATAATAACATCATGTAAGGAGCTTCTCCTTTTCTTTCCCTCAAAATAATAGTTGTTTTTCCAAGAAGTAATATATTCTTTGTAGAAAACTTAGAAAGAAAATCTGTTACAGAAGAAGTAAAATTGTCCTTAATTCTATAGCAACCACTCTTACATCTGGTATATTTTCTTGTAGATTTTTTCCTCAGGGTTAAGTGTGCATATATTTCTCTTGTATACTTATAAACTTATGTTGCTACTTGGGTCATTTTTCGGATGGATTTGGTGGTAGTGGTGGTGGTGATGTAATGATGATAGCTAAGATTTATCTAACATTTATTATGTGACAGTCACTGTAGCAAATGCTTTACATGCATTGCACATGTCAATTCCCATATCTATCCTATAAAGTAAGAATTAATTTATCTCTGTTTTAGACATGAGAAAAGTGGAGTTGGAGAAACATTGTATAGTTTGCCCGAGGTCACAAAGTGCATGTAAGGTGAAGGTTAGACTTAGATCTGGAGACTCTGTCTCTGAAACTCATTCTATTTACCTATTTGTCCATCTTTCTTTAAAAGGTCTGAGTATATTTAAGACACATGATACATATTGCCTAAGATTTTTTAAATTAATTCATATTTTCTGCATTCATAAGACTGCTTATTGTACTCTTACCACCCTCACATATTATCAGATGTGTTTTATCTTTACAGGTGTTTGGAGTGAATGGTCACTCACTTTTTTCGGTAGCCCTTCTTTTCTTACCAGACAGATTGGACATTTTTCATGTGTTATTGATCATTTGTATTTCATCTGTTAATTGTTCTGTGCTGATGCTTTTATTGACTCGTTAATTTTTTTGTACAACCTTATCATGTGTTAAATATATTAACCCTTTGTCTCATTTGTTTAAAATATGCTTCCTTCCGCTGCTTGCTTTCTTATTTTTGAACAAATTACTTATATTGTATGAATGTTTTAAGTATGTATATATCCATATATTTTTCTCTGTATGCTTATCCCAGAAATCATTGATTTTTTTTTTTTTTTTGCGGTACGCGGGCCTCTCACTGTTGTGGCCTCTCCCGTTGCGGAGCACAGATTCCGGACGCGCAGGCTCAGCGGCCATGGCTCACGGGCCTAGCCACTCCGCGGCATGTGGGATCTTCCTGGACCGGGGCACGAACCCGTGTCCCCTGCATCGGCAGGCAGACTCCCAACCACTGCGCCACCAGGGAAGCCCAGTCATTGATTTTTTTAGCTCATTTTTCCTTTATTTTATGGTTTTATTACTTACAGCCAACACTTCAATTCAGATCTGGAATTTATTTTAATATGTGACATGTGGTGAGGCCCTGATTTTGTTATGTTATTGATAGGTAATCCCTTTTCTGTTTTTTTGTTTCAGTTTTTCTAATCCATTTTAAAATTACCATGCATTATATATTCCACTCTTCTGTGGTATGCTTTAATATATATTTATTTCTTTTATCTATTATCATCTGTTTAGGCTGTTTTTTCTTACTATTACTAGTTTAATATAAAGGATACAACTCAGGAACAGCCAAGTGGAAAAGATGCATGGGACAGGTATGGGGTGAGGGGTGCAGAGCTTCCATACCCTCTCCAGGCACGCCACCCTCCCAGCACCTCAGTGTGTTCACCAACCCAGAACTTCCCTGAACCCTGTTGTTCGGGGGTATTTATGGAAACTTTATTACATGGGCACAATTGGTTAAATCACTGACAGTTGGTGATTGAAAATCTCCAGCCTTTCTCCCCTCCCCTAAATTGGAGGTGGGGGTGGTATGGCTGGAAGTTCCAACCCTGTAATCATGTCTTGGTCTTTTTGGAAACCAGCTCCCATCCTGAAGCTGTTTGGGGGACATGAAAAAGTTGTCTCAGAGCCAAACCTGAGTGACACTCCTATCACTTAGGAATTCCAGGGGATTTAGGAGTTCTGTCAGGAACTAGGACAAAAACCAAATATATATGTATACAATATTATAGAAAGTTCTGAATTTGTGGCAAATGAATAATTTGCTTGTAGCACTGAGAAGAGTAGAAATATTGGCTAAAACACAAGTGGGCTATATTCTTCTTTTCGAATTGCAGCAGCCTTAATAGTAACCTGGTTGATCCCAAAACGTTACTCTGACTTTATTTAAAGAAGGAACTGCCTCTTGCCTTTCCCCTCTGTGGTTCTATGCACCTATTACGTGCAGCAACCGATAACAAGGATCTTCTGTAATAAAAATGATGCCCCCTTAATTTTTAGTCCTCTTTTACAATCTTAAAAGTGTTTTGAGATGTATTTCTTTATTTGATCCTCATAATAACCCTATGAAGTAGCTTGGTCCAACGTGTTAACTCCACTTTACATATGAAGAAAATGAGACTTGTACTAAAATACTTGCCCAAGTCCATAGGATTTGTAAATTGTGGGACTGGCCTCTAGCTTAGTGCTTATGAGACCTAAGTTGGTATGATTTTGACTGGGTTAGTTCCAAGCCTTTCTATTTTTAAAAGAGATTTGCATATCTACCTTGCCCACCTTTAAAATATTAAAAAATATATTTAAGGTGCCTGACCAGAATGACATATGTCAAAATATTTTTTTCAACTATAATGTACTATTCACATGTAAGGCTTTGTCTTTATTATTCCCTGGGGACTGACAGCTAGATACCTGTCTTCTTTGTTCAGTGTTATACGAGGGTAATTAACAAAGATGTATTATATGTGAGCTTTATTTTTTTAAGTATATTTCAGCTGTCATGAAGGACATTTTTAACTAAAAGGAGAAACAGTCTTCATTTGTCTTAGTTTAGTTGAGAGTAAATGATAGTTGAGACAGAGTTGTCAAATTTGTCTTCTGCCTTCAGACTGCTAATCATGATTTTTTTTCTCATTGAATACTCTCCAAATTGAATACTCTCCAATATCTCCAAACAGGATTTATCCATTCAACTGTGCTCACAAAACAGGATTTGGAAATCAGGAAGAAAAGCTTATAAGGAGAGCTCAGTTCCCAGGATCAAAGCCGTTGTTGGATAGCCACGGGAGGGATTTGCTTTAGTTACTTGAGTAATTTTTGACACGTCCTTAATTTGGTTTTTAGTCATAAAGGTCTGCCAGATAACTAGGTAACTCTTATTAGAGGTATTCCTTTAAAATAGGAGCAGAGGCTACTTATGTGTTGATTTGAAATTAGGAAAAGGCAAGATTTCTTCCAAGGGCCCTATTTTCAACCATGACTAAGTAAAGCTTGGCGTGAGGGGCGGGTGGTGAGCTGAAGATGAAAAAGGTCATTCAGTCATTTTGGCTGATGAAAGAATCAGATCAGAATTGTATTATATTGAGTTTCTCAGTTCTGGAATTGACATCCAGCTCTGATGTGCTTGCGGAACTGAATCTTGACAAAACAAAGCTCGTGTCAGCCATGTCTCTCTCTTCTCTTCTCCTTCTTCTTTTACTTTTCCCACTTTCCTGTTCCACTCCCTCATTTCCTTGCTTAACCTCTCTCCTCTAATTTAGCTCATCAAGGTCTTTGTTACAAAAAATGGTTTGTAAGTTACTGATTTGGAACTTGGAAACCATTTTCCCATGAAAGAAGGCCAGAAATGTTATGTCCCAAATGAGAAAACTTGACTTAACTAATTGTATCATGAAGTTACATTAAAAATTAGGGTCCTGAGCCCCATGGAAACCTTACCTGCTTTGAGGACGTGTCGATGGGAGGTGGGTGGCATGAGTCTTTGGTACTGTTGGCCTGAACACGCAGTATTTCTCTACTGTCTTTTCCTACTTCAGAGTAGTCCTTTGCATCTTCCAGATTGCTTCTGCCATCCTTCACTCGGCCATCTATGGATTTTGAGCTCCATGGTGGCCAGGCAGCCTCTCAGCCCTTGCTGGAAGATGGAGCCTCTTCCATGCCTGCCTGTGATGTGGGTACAGTAGGAAGTCCCCCTCTTGCTTCCTTGGTCTTTGCACTGTCATCATATGTCTCATGAACCTCTTACACAGTGGGGAACGGCTGTGCGGCTGAGGACTCATTGAACCTTCCACTGTGAGGCAGAAGAGGCCCAAGCTTGCTTTCTTAGAACTGCCGTTCAGGGAGGAGAGCCCCTTACAAACTGCCTTCTCCCCCTAGCTCCATCTTCTTCTTCACCACCCCTTGCTCTCTGCAAAGTATTGGTGGTGCTGGGTTCTAACACCAGTTGAGATACCGGTTGAGGCCTCTTGTGAGGGAAGCGGGCAGGAAGAATTAACAAGTGGTCACCAGTTAACAACCTCTCTGAATGCTTAGGGCAAGGAAGTGGACAAGTTTGAGGGGACAGAGCAGCAGGCCTGGCTGGAGGGGGCGTGGCCTCCACCCTGCTCCGTCTCACCCCGGGCCCCAGCATCTAGAGCAACTCTTTTCTGCCTACGTGGTTCATATTTTTAGCTCTCCGCAAAGAGACCTTCTTTATAAACATTTCAGTTTATTGTTTAACCCACAAATAATTTTAGCATCTATTTTCTGGAACATGTCGTGTAAAAATACAGGACTATATGGTGTTGAGTGTTCAGAAATTAGGAATTTTCCATACTTTGTTTTGTCTTCCCTTCATTGTTTCACTTGCTTTACTTCCCACCCCCCCACCACCATTTTTTCCCCTCTTCCTTTTCCACTTCTCCCTTGATCCTTCCCTTAGCTTGTTACCTACACTCCTTTCCTTGTGTGCATAGACCCCCATGTTAAGGAGGGAGAGACAGTGTCCAAGGACCCAGTGAGGGTAGTAATGTCATTATCCCTTAAAGGTAATTGTACATTGAATGGTGTTAAAAGACTCTGCCTTTGCAATCAGGAAGATCAGATTAAGCTTAATATTTGAAAGCACACCATGCTGACACTGAGGCAACATATTTTGTCCATGAACTTCAGTTGAAAGAAAAACTCTGATGTGATCAGTATGTGATGATGGCTTTTCAGATCAGATAGCTGAGCTGTATTTATAATTTAAAGTATTTCTGCTATGGGGATAAAAGATAAAACAAGTGATAGTTTAGCAAAAGGATTTTCTAGAACTTGGCTTATAGAAAGTGCTGGTGAATAGGATTGTATGTTTTGCTGGCATGGAGAAATTAGAAGGAGGAGAAAGAGTATCTTACACAGGAAATTTCCATATGGTTGCTGTTTATAGGAGCTAGCACATTTCAGGGAAAACACCCCTTACTGGGAGAATTTAGTTCCCTTTAAAGTTTGGTGCAGCAGAGGGTAAAAATGTGGATATGTAGCTGGAAACGGAAAGATTATTTGTGCCACAGGCTTGCAACTGTACCTACCTATGATGCAATGAACATGATTTGATTATTAATCTTTCTGTGAAAATTTGCTCCCTTTCCTAAAGCTGGTGACAACAATTTACTGATTGTCTAAACCTTGAGGACTAATTTGTGTTGGAAAAATAAATCCAGTCCCCTGAAATTCATATCTTGTTAAACTCAGAGCAGCCAGCAGAGATGGGAAGGATCTCCAGCCTCGGAAGTGGGAGCTGGAAAGTCTGCTTAAGCCAGTATCGCTTTCAGCTCTCCTAAATCCCCCCATGTAGAGAAAGAACTGTTGGATTGAATGAGGGCAGAAAAACCGGTAACTTCATTTAATAAGCTCACCCCATCCTCCTCTTGTCCACATTTGACTATTAATGAAATTCAGTATTGACCCATGGAAGACAGAATGGGAGGTGGACATAGCTGTCAGGATGAACTGTGGAGGAAGTTTTCAGTTTCTCTGCTTGCTAATGACTTCATGGTATCTGTATTAGCCAAGGGCCACCTACTATCTTCCTCAACTCTTGCCATTTTGGAGTCCCATCTCTACAGTTACTTATTCAGCAGATTTTTTCAATTGACTAGTTTTGGTTCCTTTTTTTTTTTTTTTGCCAAAACAAATTTCTTTAAAAAAGAAAATATTGTCACCTATAATAAACAGAAGGCAAATATCACTTGCTGTAAGAAAATAACTGTAAAAATGAATGTAATACAATCAAAATATTATGAGATTCTAGTTAGATATTGTTCCCCATGGAAGGCTTGAACCTGGACTGAAGCCCACTCTTTCCTCTCAGGTTTAAAAGGGAGCTTAGGGCTTCCCTGGTGGCGCAGCGGTTGCGCGTCCGCCTGCCGATGCAGGGGAACCGGGTTCGCGCCCCGGTCTGGGAGGATCCCACATGCCGCGGAGCGGCTGGGCCCGTGAGCCATGGCCGCTGAGCCTGCGCGTCCGGAGCCTGTCCTCCGCAATGGGAGAGGCCACAGCAGAGGGAGGCCCGCATACCACAAAAAAAAAAAAAAATAAAAATAAAAAAAAAATAAAATAAAAGGGAGCTTAGAGAGACAAACATTTTAAATCCAGTAAAGCACTAAGTGAGGCATTGCTCTTAACTAATTGGGAGGGTTAGAAAGGAAAGGCCGATATCTGACCAAAACCATTCCTCTTAGCTCTTGTTTTCCTGGGATGGTTTTGATGGCGAAAAAAGAGAACACTTAAAAATGAAAACTGCCTCCTCAGAAATAACTGAGGTCTTATGCATCGCGGTTGCCCCTAGTGTTCATTGCAGTGTTTTGTCCACTCCTCAAAGGGTACTTGTTCGGTGAATCAGGATTACAATATTCATGCTTAGTTTCACTTGCTCTTCTTCTAAGTACTGTACTATTTCTTCGTCTTGCTCTCTGATTTTTCAGTAGTTCTCTCATGTGCTTGCTTGCACGTGAGGCTTTGCTTCTTCGGTGTGCATGCACACCTCTGCAGATCACATGCGACTATAGGAAGATAACAGGTTGGACTGTCTTGTTCAGGAGGTGTTCTTTTCCTGGTGCTGGCACAGGAAGTTTGAGAGTATTTTGCCCAGCGTACTCTACCTGGTGCAGTGGAACTGACATGGATGGCTTCCCAGGGCTTGTTCCTGCAAGTGGCTCCAAACGAACCTTTTCATACAAGGTGCCTGTTGTTATGTGGTGTCCTTCTTTTGAGGCAACCACAGTTTATACAGTACTAAACTGTTGCCATTTTCTTGGAAATAGAAAATTATGAACACAGTGTTTCTTTTACATCTCTGAGAGATCCTTATATCCAATTGTTGTGGTAGTAGCTGTTGTCATTTGCTTTATTGTAACCAAACAACACTACCTCAAGTGTGAAGAGATGAAATTTGGTGTCTCCCCTGCCCACTCCCCCCGAGTCCTGTTACGTTCAATTTTTTTTTTCCTTGAGTAACCAAGAGCTAATCTGGTCATCTCAGCTGAGAAGGCAGAGTCTTACTTGTCCTTATGTGTCCTGTGCCTGTGACAGTGCCTGATGAAGATGGCCAACAGTAAGAAGCAAACACATTGTTCAGTGCTTACCATGAGCCGGGTACTGTGACCGAAAGGCAGGATCTCGCTTAGTCCTCACTAAAACTTAGTGAACTAGGTACTGTCATTACCCCCATTTTTAAAGATGCAAATACAAAAAAGTTGAGATTAAAATAATCGTACAAAATCTCATAGCTGTTAAGTGGCTGAGCTGGAATTTAAGGGCAGGTGCATCTGAATTCTGAGCTCACATTTGTAACCACTATAGATAACTTAGTATAATAACCTCCTCAATAAACGACAGACTCCTTTACACAGAAGCTTTACAAGGACAATAAAAAAAGAACTAAGTTGAGGTGACACAATCCGTGTTGTGAGAGGATTGTCTTCTTGATTCACAGTTCATGCAAAGAAATAGTATGCAGCAGACTGTGAATAATACACCAAACAAAATGAAATTTCATTCTCGAATGAATTATCCATAGCTCCTTTAAAGAAAAATTGGTAAAGCATTTAAGTGTCCATGGCTTAGGCAAATGTCTCTATGTGGTTCTGTCTGAATTTTATTCTGTAAACATTGATGTTTTTCAGCATCAGCTGGTCATCATTTTTGCCTTGTGCTTAGACATGCAGGGTTGCATTTCTGCTTGCAGAGAATTCTCAGTCTGTCTGCAGTTGTTCAAAACTCAAATTTTAAATTCAGACTAATATCCATATTTGTAGCAGTTGCAGCTGGGGAACTGAAACAAGACTACTTGGTTTCAGAGTGAAACTATTGTTCTTTTCGGGGGAGAATTTTCAATAGCATGGAAGGCAGATCTCAATATGTTAAGAAAACTATACAAAGACTAAGTAAAAGCAGAGCTCACTCTAAAAGCAGTTATTAAATGCAAGAAAGGAGAAAGAATAGATGGTAGTTTTAATGGTCAAGTAAATGTTTTCTAGGTGATAGAGGTGACTTGAGTTGGACTGAAAACAGAAGGAAGTGAGGTCATTTTAAGAGGGTCACTTTGACAGGCCTAAATATTCTGTGTTAATTTTATGACATGTAATTGACATTGTTATTGATAGCTAAGGGATTTTCTATATTTCCTTCTGTAGTACCTGGGCCCCCTTTTAAGTAATATTTTTTCTCATTTAACCACTGGGATTGTGTGGTAATTCAGGAGGAGATTTGAGGGATGGAGAGGTGACTGTGAAGGTGAACCATTCTGGTGGCTTCTGTGTGCTAAAATTGGTCTGGAGAATGCACAGCAGAAGCAAGGAATTCCTGATGATTGGTCAGGGAGGGGGGCCTATGAACAGGGTGTCTTGTTTCATTTGCCTGTGTCACATAGTTCATTCCTTTCTCTTCACACATTGTACAGCCTACCATGGAGAGAATGGAAAGTAATTGTACATTTCCTTGATAAACTTTTTGGTATTTTTGTAGAAATGGGTATAGTATACCAGTAAACGTAACATACTCTGGTGTGCTTTTGAACTGGTATATGTGATAAAGACTGACCAGGCAATGCCATAAAACGTCAACTTCTAGGAGGTCTCTCTATCTCTTGCATTAGGCAGCAGTCTAGGTTAAAGTTCAGTACTGTTCACCACTTGAAACATGGCCAAGTCAAGGAAATAAAATAATATTTAGCCAAATCAAAGATTGTGTTAACTTTGCCAAATTGAATGTAAATTTGATTTTTCTGTGATTTCCCAATAATGCGCCTTTCTTTATGGGGAGAGGGAGAGGTTGGGAACAGGAGGGTGGGAGATTATCATACATTGCAAGTTATATTGATCAGAACCAAGTTTAGCTTGCTCTGGTATGTAAATTAGAGATTTGTGGTTGAGTGGAATTGATTTTGCTGAGACTAAATTAATTACAGTGCTTAATCACTGTAACCTTTAAACATCGCAGTCTTGGCCACAGCTTCAGGGCAGAGTGGTGTTCCTCTGAGCTTTATGCTGTCATTTCACAAAAGGCCAAATGCCCATGACTTGTGCAAACAAAAATTCCCACGTATAGGCTTCAGAGCTGGTTCTCTGCCCTGCAGAGGGTTAGCTGGAGCATCTCCAACGGGACTGCTGTGGCCTCTTCAACCACAGACGGCTTTCTGTTCATACACAAGTATTTTCCGATTTTTTTTTTTTCCTCCAGATAAAGTCAAATTGGCCATCATAGCTGAAATGCCCACAGGAAGGCAATCTTTAGAATGAGAATTGGAAAATACTCAATTATATTGTGATGGTTTTTTTGTTTAAATATTTTTAAAAACCTGATCCCATTTGGAATTATTTGGAAGGGTGAAAGTGGACAATTTGGAAATAAATTCAGGAATGCGAAGGTTAATTGACTCTTCAGAACTCATCCTGAGAGACTATAAGGAAGGTTGAGAATAGAATCTAGGTTTTATTTTTTATTTTTTCCATGTTCATTTCAGTTCCTTGGTCTCTGTCTCATGCAGCCTCCCCACATCAAACTATCATCAAGCCTCCCATAGAAATGCAAATTACTTTCCCTGTTTAGTTGGCATATCTGGAAATAGTTTTGTATGTATGTTTTTTTAACCCCTTTTGGGGGCTGTCCATGAAGTTTATCAGTATCCTTTAAAAAATTTCTTTAACTACCATCCTTTATAGTTTCCTTTTTGCTTTTCTTTGTGTGCTGAATTGTGCATTCACAGTTGAAGGAATTAAATAAAGCATATTCAGTGTAATAAAGTACAGCTGGACTGATTAATCATCTTAAAATCAATGAACATCTGGATTTCACAAAAACCACACCTTACTAGGACTAAAAAGTATACCAGGGACCTGCTTCAACCCCTTGATTTTATAAGTCAGGAAACTGAGAGCCATAAAAGAGAAATGACTGTTCAAGATAGCTTATTATAGCCAAGCTGAGGCTGAAACTTCACTGATTTTATTTCTGTTCAGGATTCTTCTCTATGTCATTGACTCTTTTCTCTGCAAAAGAGATCCTGGCTTCCCAAGTTTTTCACAATCACGTTCCTTATAAATAGCAAGTACTGCTCAATAAATCTGACTTAATTTGTGGTATATTCTAATGTGAAATGAGATTTATTTGCAGTTTTCTTTGGTGAGTTGCTTACAGTAGGAATGAAAATATCTTTAGTCTTACCTTTAAAATAGTTTTTGTGGGTGCCCTTCCCTTTTCTGTGATACACTGGTTTGCCTAACTCCATTTACATTTGTTTTCATTGATGGGTCAATAACATTCTTAGGACTATAGTTGGCAGTGTAACGTCATGGTTTGAACACAGACTCTGAAGCTGGAGCTTCTGGGTTGTTTCAGCCTTGGCTCTGTCACTATCTCTGTTACCTCAACAAATGTAGTTAACCTGTACTACCTACCTCATAGAGTTGTTCAGACAGTTAATGAGTTCATAAAAGTCAAGCTTTTAGGGGACTTCCTTGGTGGCGCAGTGGTTCAGAATCTGCCTGCCAATGCAGGGACATGGGTTCCATCTCTGGTCCGGGAAGATCCCAAATACCGCAGAGCAACTAAGCCCATGTGCCACAACTACTGAGCCTGCGCTCTAGAGCCTGTGAGCCACAACTACTGAGCCCACGAGCCTAGAGCCCGGGCTCTGCAACAAGAGAAACCACTTCGATGAGAAGCCCATGCACCACAATGAAGAGTAGCCCCCGCTCGCCACAACTAGAGAAAAGCCCGTGCGCAGCAACGAAGACCCAACGCAGACAAAAATAAATAAGTAAATAAATATTTTTTTTTAAGTCAAGCTTTTAGAATAGTGCTGGACATAGATATATATGAGTGTTCACTGGTTGTCAGTTAGTATTATTGTGGTTATCAGACGATGTGTTGATATAAAAAATTCATATGTGGTTTGCAGGGAATGCCGCAACATAATTTGGATCTCTTATTCCATTGGTTCTGTTACATTTCCTCCCCTGATGAGTCTCATCTGTTTACCAGAGTATCCCATTGCTTAGTTCTAATACTGGATTTTCCTCTACTTTGTGGTCACATTTGGACCAGGACACACAGGTCTGGGTATGTCCAAGATGGATAGGGGAGAAAGGTAAAAGAGAATATTAGTTCAACTTGATTGTGGAGCAGTTCTTCCAGAACTATTTGTTGAAAGTCTACTCTTTGCCTAACACAGCGACCCGTTGATATATAGGACATGGCGTCTACTTGACATTCCATTTCTCTACACAGAACTTTTGCCAGGTTCCTGCCACCTACTTACACCTCTTCCCAAACCAAAACTAAACATTGTTTTAGAAAGGCATTTAATGGAATGTAATATCAAGTAATCAAAATCGTGGAGTTGCCTTTTGAAGAAACCCTACTTCCACTCTCTCCTGCA
Organism: Physeter macrocephalus; assembly: GCF_002837175.3. NCBI lineage: Eukaryota > Metazoa > Chordata > Mammalia > Artiodactyla > Physeteridae > Physeter > Physeter macrocephalus. Next base: position 70,856,771 of record NC_041227.1, on the reverse strand, counting down.
TCTGCACGTGGTCAAGGGCATCTCTTAAGATCTGCCACCTTGAGTTCCCTCAAAGTTGGCAGTTTAAACAGTCTATAGCAATAACCTGTTGTTTTCAGACTCCTCGGGAGAGAGACTGTCAGTTCATGAGGGCAGTGACTTTGTTTAGTTCATTATTATATTCACAGTATGTTGCCCAAAGGAATATATTTTGCTCCTGTTGTTGTTGAATGAATCTTGAGTGCTCCAAAGGGTAGAGTCCAAAGCCTTTTTATCTCAGCCAGAATTCGCATGCGTGGTTCCCACTTCGCTTTCTTCTTTCCTGCACCCACTGCCCCCACCCCCACAAATTTCTCCCCAATAGAAAATGCCTTAGGACCATCCCTAGCTTCTCTTAAGGTCGTCCATTGGAACTTTTTCTTTTAGTTAACTGGATTTTATCTCTGTCAGCATTAACCTGCCTTTAAAATACTTGCTCTTAACTAGAAGTTGATGTTCTTAGACGTGTGAAGCTGAATGAGAGGGAAGGCGGAGCAAAGGAGAAGAGGAAGTTTCTCACTGGATTGAAGAGGCCCCATCCACTACTCCAGACTGGGCATCCCGAATTCATTACTCTTGGAACTTTATGTCTTTTCCAGGCTGCAACATCCAGATAGAACAAATGCTTCACATATTGACTGTAGTTAACTAATGTGGAAAGGGTCATCAGGTATGTTAGGGGATGGGTAAATAAGAAAAGTGGTTTCATAAAGCTGTGATGCCCAAGACTTAAGGTCTTACAGCACCTCCCTTCCTCTGCTCCTCAGTCTGCCTTTCTTGGGTCACTACCCCCTGCTAGTATTTAATTCTGTTGAATTTTTCCAAATTGGCGTGTTTATTTAAGATTACCCAAATCTGCATACTGCCTTCAGCCTTGTTTTGCATCCTAAAGGAAAGGGAATGTAGATTCAAATACACAGGTTTATCGCTGACCTTTAGCTAATTATTAGATTGAGATAAATGTTTGTAGGTGACAAATTGCTTTTAATGACATTTAATCTGTATGCTGACATTAATGTCTGGTTTAGTGTCCCAGTTTCACAGAGGCAAAGAGCATGGACTTTTATCTTAATTTGACCTGGTTAAAAGGTGTTTGTGGTGAGAGTCAATTTCTGATTAATTTAATGGCATGTTTTGCATGGAAAGCAATCAAATATTGATACAAGAAGAGGCCCCTAGATGACATATTTTCCAATCTGCCATAATTGGTCCTAACAGCGGAGCAAAGGGGGAGTTGCTAGTAGTAACTAAACTGAATGAGAGCCTCACAGCTGTCCAGAATTCAAGACTGATGAGCAAATCTGTAGGTAGTGTCTGTGAGAAGCCTCTGCTTGTTACTGTTTACTGCCACAGAGGCTGTTCCCTGAACTCTTGTGGGTGTGAGGCTAATAGAATTTAACACCTTTTTGATTCAATAAATCACTTCAAAGGGGACAGTTAAGTAAGCCAGCCTTTCAGTTAAGGGAGTAACCTTCCTTATGGATGTAGTGCTGAGTAGTTTGCTTCTTACCATTTAATTCTTAACTAACTAAGCATTTGTACAGGCAACCCTCTGACTGCTGATTCCTCGATGCACTTGACTTAAGTGTGTGTTTTTTATAAGATCATTATCACTGATGATAAATGCACCTTAATTTCTAATCATTTGGAGAAACAGGGAAACTTGAGTTAAGTGAGATCATTAACAACTTTGTCACTTTAAGTTAAAGCCAAATGATAGCTTTGCCAGTTCCTCACAGCATTGCAAACTGCCCTTCCTGGTGAATGTCATTTTCTTAGATTCCTTTCTAGAGATCAGAATGGATCTGTGTCACTCTGTTTCTGTGTGCAGACATGGTGTATTGATGGAAGGCAGAAGGAGGGTCCAGGCTTTGGAGCCTGCTCCCTGTCAACCATGCGACCTTGAGCAACTTTCTCAACTTCACTGGCCTCGATGACCTCATCTGTAAAGTGGGGGCAGTGAGTTAGTAAGTGCAAAGCACTTAGAAGATTTTCTGGTCCATAATGAGGACTTATAAATGGTGTTATACTTATTTTTTTCTGGAGTTTGCTTAGAGGATTGGAAGCAACATTAGCTTATCTAAATTAAACTAAATGCTCTTTAAATTCATTGAAATGGTTTCCAAGTGAAGTAATAAACATACCAAAGTGAGACTCTCATCTAGGGAATAGATCTGAGTTAAATCTGTCTGGGTGTCCATTCTGCTGCAAATCCAGGCCAGCCGACCAAATATAGTTTCTATACAATTAAAAGGATGTTGACCCATAAAGAAAAAAAATGTAAGTCAGAGATCCATAGAACTTTCCCCTCTATTCCTGTAATCTGTCTATATGTAATACCTCAAGAAAAACTTTAGTGACTAGAGAGAGGATTATAAACTGTATTTAGATAAGAAAGTATACACAAATCTACTTCCAGGCTTTTTCTTTCTTTCTTTTTTTTCTTTTCTTTTTCCCCTTACAATTCTGGATTCTTAAATGTTTTATTTTAATGATTAACATTTTTGCCTGGCTGTAAGTAAAAGACCAGGGTCTGGGTTGAAAAGGCAGTTCTGGCCTTATTAGAAAACTAAGTTACTTTAAATATAGTCAGTCCTAATTATATTTTAATATAATTTTGATGTAGCAGTATGCCTTGAAACAAGCAGGTATTGGGTGGCCAAGTGAAGCAAGCAGGTAGTGAATTGAGATCAACATGTATTATGTGACATTACAAAGTTGCTTTTAAAGTCCTCTGAATGTTGGTTAACTTGGTAGGGCAGTGCTGTGAGCATTTCCATTAATCATGGAGTAATTATATAGCCCCAAGCTCTTTAAATAGTTCCAGCTAATTTAAGTTTTTCTCTCCTCTCTCTTTTTCTTTCTCTTTGTTTTTATTTCTGTTGGTCTGTGGGTCTGTTTCTCCCTATCTCTGTATCAGTTGGTGTAACCCAGAGAAACAGAACCAATAGGAGGGTGTGCGTGTGTGTGAATGAAGAGGTTTATTTTAAGGAATTGGGTCACTTGATTGTAGAGGTTGGCAAGTTTGAAATCTGTAGGGCAGGCTGCAGGCTGGAAACTTGACAGGAGTTGATGCTATAATCTTGAGGGAGAATTTTTTTCTTTTCTGGGAAACCTTAGTTTTTGTTCCTAAGGCCTTCAGCTGAGTGGGTGAGACACACCCATATTATTGAGGGTAATCTCCTTTATTTAAAGTCAACTAATTGTAGACGTCAACCACATCTACAGAATACCTTAACAGCAACACCTAAAAGTGTGTTTGATTAAATAACCGGACACAACAGCCTTGCCAAGTTGACACGTGAAATTAACCATCACAGTCTCTCATTCCTATTTCCTCCCTGTTTTTCTCTCTCTCACACACGCAAATGAGTTTGTGAGGCATCATTAGTGTTAATGAACTGCAGGTGACAGTATAATCATCACAATAATAGCTAGCAATAACTGAGCACCTATTATGTGTTGTGTGTTCTGTTGGATACTTTATACTTATGATCTCATGTAATACTCTTGACAGTTCCACAGATTGCATAGAGTTTTTCTTATTTTATTTTACTGTATGGGTAAAGAAACTGAGGCTCAAAGAGCTGCTAGCTATTCAGTGACTGAGCTCAAGATCCAAACCCCTGATCTGTCTTCCCTGTTCATATCCCTCCTTCTGTGTCCTCTTGTCCCTCTAATATTTCCTCCCTTATTATCATCATTGCTTCTTTTGCAGTGTAGTATTTGGCTGAAGAATTCGATATCTTCATACTTTTTTCACCAAGGCATATTTTCTTTTTTTTTTTTTTAACATCTTTATTGGAGTATAATTGCTTTACAATGGTGTGTTAGTTTCTGCTTTACAACAAAGTGAATCAGTTATACATATACACAT
>NC_041227.1:70834050-70847515 GCF_002837175.3 Physeter macrocephalus | reverse complement strand
GGGAGAATTCCAGAATTCCAAAGAAAAGAGGAGGAAACAAGGCTCGACGGAACCAGGTGCAGGGAAGTGGCATGAAAGGGTGGCAAAGTCGGACAGTAGATCAAAGAATGTTTCACCCTGAGTCCAGCCCATTTTCTGGGAGACCCTTAAGGAGGGGCTGTACCCCAGCTCAGGAGGGCAGGCCAAATTTCAAGGGGCTCAAGGGAAGGAGAAAATCTTAACCAAAGCCTGGTTAATAAATATTTTGTTCCCAGTGATCAGTGGGGACCAAACACTTCTGCTAATCAGTTAGGAAGCAAAGAACGGGAATTTGGAAGGTCTGTGTCTGGCCTTGTCACACACAAACAAGAGCGGCATCTTGAGTCTTTTCTAAGTCATGGGTAAGCGTGGTTCTTTGCAGTAAGTTGTTTCCCAGAACACAAAGAGAAGGAGGGATTTCTTTAACCATTGCAGGTTTCCAGAATCACAGGGCTCTGGTAAAGTTCGACATGGTCATAATCTTAAGAGGAATCTGCTTGCCTGTACTTCCTCTTTGGCCTGTTAGTGGTTGGAGGTTAGACGTGGTGGTGGTGAGTCACCCTAAGGGAGGGTAAAACCTAAGATGGGAGGAACCTGGGTGCCTGAATGACTTTGTGGAACAGAGCTGTCAGCTTGCCTTGGTCAGCTCACCTACCTTTGGACTATTAGGAAAGAGAGAAATAAGCTTTTACCTAGTTTGCAACGTTTTATTTTTAAGTCTCCAAGTTATAGCCACTTAGCGCATACCCTCATGATTAAAAATAGTCCCTGCAAACAAAAAATTTTTTGTGTGTTTTTGGTATCATGGGCAACCTGTAAGCATCATCTTCAAATATGAGAGATAATACTCAATGGAGAGCTCCCTTGCAAGTATTCATATTCTCATTAATGTATGAACACCTGAAGCATCAAAAGTTCAATTTTGCTCTTCTTTTTCTATGTCACATAGGAAAATAATTGTTTCAGTTCCTGAAATGTATTTAAAAACTTTCCATTCACCTAGCATTGGAACATAAAAAAAGGAAAATGCACTTATTTCTAACTAAATAATATATATTAATGTATGAATTTGTTATGCTATTGTTGGGGCTCTTAAAAAGTTGCTTAAAATGGCATAATGTTCTACCATTTGATTCAAATGGCCTTTAGGTCAGTAATGTACTCCTTAATTGGAAATGTGGACTTAGGAAGATACAGAAGTTTGACCAGTAGTGTTTAAAAGAACGAACTAATTGCTATCAACTATGTATCACTTCCTGTTAGACACTGTAATGCACCCATCAAAGGTTGCTCCCAAACGTAGCACCCACATGATGTACTTTGCTAATTGAACAATTACATGTATGCCTATTGCTAGTGGCACAGCTTGTCAAATTCCAAAGGTCTTTCCTTTCTTATTTAAATTTCTCAAGCAGTCCTAATAACATAAATAAGAGTTATCGATTAGTCTATGTTCCTCTAGTGAAAAAATAGTCCCATATCAAAACTGCCTAGGAAGGCTGTTTGTTCAATTTAATCTAAACAAAGAATTGGGTAAGAGCACTCACTGCAGCCTCTTCGATTCACTGGATCATTGAATTCACTGTCTCAGTTGAGTTCTTAATGATTTTCAAATACATTTTGGAGACGTTACCTATCCTAGCAAAAAATGAGCCTTTACGGTTCTAATTCCCTGCATCTCCTCTGTATTTTATGTGTGACTTTAATATGCTGTGAAATTATTCCAAATCTTTATTGTCCATTGTTCCCTTTTTAAAAACAGGTCCAGAACAGACATGAGACAAGCAACCAAATATATGGCATCGTTTTTCACCTAAATACTCAGAGTTTCAAAAGCATTCTTTCCTCTCCCAAACCACCCCTTCTCCTCCTGGCTTCTGAAAAGTTCTACTTAAATGGATAAGCTCCCCACTGGGGACATTATCAATTAAGAACTTCTGCTCCAGCCTTTGCACTTTGCAGTAATTCAACAATCTTTTATATGTTAGAAACAATCTCAGTTCCAATATTTGGTGTTTCCTGCTAATGCAAAACATCACTGGAAAAGGTCATCCTTTTTTCTATAGTGGAACCAACAAAGGAGAAGGGCACTAAGCCCTAAGAAATTCACTAAAACTTTTTTCCTTTTCATTCAAGCTTAAAACCTTACCTATCATTACAAAATGAAACAGAAATTTACCAGTCATTAGACTGAATTTGCTGATAAATAAGTACTTTTCTGCTTTTGAAAATCCTTTACAAAAAAAAGATTAACAAAAGCAGTTCCTATCAAGGATTATTGTACATGCTTTTACTTTTTAAAAGAAACCAATTTCCCATGTTCTTACTTTGATGGGCTAATGCTAAACTCCACAAGAAGAAATCTTTTGGAAATGTGGACATAACCTGGGTTAGACATACTCCAGTGCTTTTCTCAGATGTTCTGGGTCCTTTCTTAAACATTCTAGGTTTGGTATGCAATACGAAATGCAATTGGGTAAAGGACAGTTAGAAGTTCCTTTGTATGTGCTGTTCAAAAATAAGTTTACAAAGTTAAAAGTCAGTGTAGTGTGTGTATGCAATAATTTTGTATGTCTGTGTGACAAACCTGTACAATTGGTTGGCTGCTGTTAACTGCTTTCTCTCCAGCACCTGTTTAACACAGCATGATGTAGTAGGTACTCAATAAAATATTACTGAATTGAAAGGATGGTTGACGTGTAACAAAGATTACATATAACCCTTAGTTTAAAATGCCTACTTTTTTAAACAATTGATTCTCAAAAAAAAGTGAATACGAGATTGATTGCTAAATTACTGAATACCTATAAAGGAGTGTTTAACCTACTCCAACCTACACAATATGTTGATGGGATGTGAACACTTAATTAGCTGCATCCATTGGGCAAGTTTCCCTACCTCACTGAGATCACTGTCTCCCTTTTATTTTATTTTTTTAACATCTTTATTGGAGTATAACTGTTTTACAATGGTGTGTTAGTTTCTGCTTTACAACAAAGTGAATCAGTTATACATATACACATGTTCCCATATCTCTTCCCTCCTGCGTCTCCCTCCCTCCCCCCCTCCCTATCCCACCCCTCTAGGTGGTCACAACTAGCTGATCTCCCTGTGCTACGGGGCTGCTTCCTACTAGCTATCCACTTTACGCTTGGTAGTGTATATATGTCCATGCCACTCTCTCACCTCCTCACAGCCTCCCCCTCCCCCTCCCCATATCCTCAGCTCCATTCTCTAGTAGGTTTGTGTCTTTATTCCCGTCGTACCCCTAGGTTCTTCATGACCTTTTTTTTTTTCTTAGATTCCATATATATGTGTTAGCATACGGTATTGGTTTTTCTCTTTCTGACTTATTTCACTCTGTATGACAGACTCTAGGTCCATCCACCTCACCACAAATAACTCAATTTCGTTTCTTTTTATGGCTGAGTAATATTCCATTGTATATATGTGCCACATCTTCTTTATCCATTCATCTGTCGATGGACGCTTAGGTTGCTTCCATGTCCTGGCTATTGTAAATAGAGCTGCAATGAACATTGTGGTACATGACTCTTTTTGAATTATGGTTTTCTCAGGGTATATGCCTAGTAGTGGGATTGCTGGGTCGGATGGTAGCTCTATTTTGAGTTTTTTAAGGAACCTCCATACTCTTCTCCATAGTGGCTGTATCAATTTACATTCCCACCAACAGTGCAAGAGGGTTCCCTTTTCTCCACACCCTCTCCATATAGGCAGTTCAGGATGCTGGCTGAGCAACCTGGGTTTTCAGATTAGATAAGTAAAAGTGGATTGGGTGGCCATCACTATGCCAAGCAGACAAGATAGTTTCTGAACTAGGCATGAAAAGTTCTAAGGAGGGTCACCTCCCAGTGCCCTCTGGCCTGTTTTTCTCACTGATGGATTGCTTCCTTGTCTGCTGCCAACCCCTTACTGTGCTGGCTCAGTCAACAGACGGATCAGTCACAGCGGATGGGCAGTGCAGCTGCAGGTCTGGCGTAAGACTTCAGGTGGTGCCTGCTACTTAATCTGTGGCCAGATTTTCACTAGAAGGAAGGCGAGGCAGCTCTCCTTGGTTTCACTGGAGGAGCTGGCCTCATCTGCAGAAATTTGTCCTAAATAATATTCTTCCCCTTCTTGGTGGCTTCCAGCCATTGTCTTCCATCTTCCCTTGCCTAGTTTTAGTCACTGCCAGCAACTTCTGCTAGGCTGCTGGCACTTTGAAATGGAATTTGACAGACATAGGTGAGAGCAGCCTTTGAGTTCCCTCTGTGGAGGTTGGCTCCTTCCAGCACACACTGGAAGCATTGCTGACGGATGTTCAAAATGCACACAAGTGGAAGGGCTTACTTGTTCCAAGGCCTAATTGGAGATCTAGGTTGGCACTTTCCTACAGCTTGGCAAGAAACAGCTTGGATGTTTGTAGATGGCACTTGCCTCACACCATGTGCCAACTTGAGTTCTGGCAAGTTAGCTTCAGTGGGTTTTGTCTTGACAAGTTGGAAAAGTTTCCCAACTTCAGATGACTGTGTGGACCTTTGGGGAGCTTTATAGCCAGCAGGCAAGGGCTGCCATTTTAAAGGACATAGACATTAACATGTTTGTTCATCTTTTCTGTATTTGAGTGGGTATACCTATATGCTTTTTAAAATTTTGTAAATGGGCAGGACAGATAGAAGGGGGGAGGGACAGGAGACAGAGAGACAGATGGACTTGGCTGGGAGATGAAGCCCCTGCAGATGCCAAGGTGCTGGCTTGTTGAGGCCACTGGGATAGAACATGTTTATCTTTGATTTAAAGATTCTTGTGATAGGGCTTTCCTGGTGGTGCAGGGGTTGAAAGTCCGCCTGCCGATGCAGGGGACGTGGGTTCGTGCCCCGGTCCGGGAGGGTCCCATGTGCCGTGGAGTGGCTGGGCCCGTGAGCCGTGGCCGCTGAGCCCGTGCGTCCGGAGCCTGTGCTCTGTAACGGGAGAGGCCACAACAGTGAGAGGCCCGCGTACTGCAAAAAAACAAAACAAAACAAGAGATTCTTGTGATAGCTTCTTTCTTGAAACTCTCTGCTCTCCTCAAACTACTTTGGTTTGCTTTGATTGGCCTCTCTTCCTTGGATATCTCTTAAATGCTCCTATTTTTATTTATTTATTTATTTATTTTTATTATTTATTTTTATTTTTATTTTTTTTTGCGGTACGCGGGCCTCTCACTGTTGTGGCCTCTCCCGTTGCGGAGCACAGGCTCCGGACGCGCAGCCTCAGTGGCCACGGCCCACAGGCCCCCCCGCTCCGCGGCATGTGGGATCTTCCCGGACCAGGGCACAAACCCGCGTCCCCTGCATCGGCAGGCGGACTCTCAACCACTGCGCCACCAGGGAAGCCCAAATGTTCCTATTTTTAAACGTTTCTTCTTTGAATCTCTCCTTGCTTCTCATGTTTCCTTGGGCTTCTTTTCACTGCTCGGTCTTGTGTAGCTCCTATATTAGTAATTCTCAAAGTATGGCCCTTGGACCAGCAGCATCTTCATGACCTGGGAAATTGTAAGAAATGCTTGAACCAAACCTAAGACATTATGTAAAAAGGAGTGTGCATTTTACATTTTGATACACGTTGTCAAAGAGATTATACAAATTTCATGGTATGTAACAGTGCTATAAGGCATAAAGTAGGTCAGACCTGTGTTCCTAATGGATACGTTTCTACTGCCCTTAGGAAATGAAGTATCATATAATAAAATTGGATTATCATTAGTTAAATGAATGATAAAGACCCCTCACATTTGTTCTTTACTTGTCCTATAAGCCTAGGTAGACCTCAGGGAATATGGGAAATTGTGTTCTTTCTCTTCTGGCTTGTTTAGATACAAGGAACAAAGACCCACTCTACCTTAAGATTTTTTTGGTTTTAATAGTAAGATAACATTTAGGGTGGGGAACCTTACTTTAGCAAGGCCTCATATGAAGTGGAACCAAGGTGGTCATATGATCATTCTCTTGTGGGTTGGTCTTGATCAGTTGTTAGGTTTCTGTCCACATGCATTCTTATTCTCTCCCTCCCTATTTTGGTATCCACAGATAGGCAAAATAGAGAAAACAGCTGTTTTCCCACTTAAAGGAAATAGTTTACTGTCTACCCATCTCCTTCTGCTTGAGAAGGGGAGACTGATCAGTGGGAAATAAACAAGAACTAGACCCCCTCATATGTGATAAGGGCAAGGGAGTGAGCCTCTTAGTATTTATCAAAAACTGTTGATTAAACCAGTTTGCTGCCCATCTTGTTATAAAGAGAACTCTCTAGTGCATAATGTTGAACTATTTTTAGTTTCTAAATTAGACTTAGAGCCATTTGGTCTTCCTTTAGAAGGTTTTGACAGCCCTTTGGTTATTATAGAAGGAGTTAGTCTCTAGGGGTCTGGATTGAACTAATTATCCTGGTCATATCTGGGAGAAGGGGGTCCCACTACTGCCTGTCTGAGACTGCATTGTCATCCTGGCTTGTATGGGACCATAATATAAATGGCCTTACTGTTTTTTTGCCTGGCTTTTCTGCAGTGTAAAACTATCCTCTAGCAACTACAAAATGCCTTTCTTTTACTCGTTGAAAGATTTCAAGGAAGAAAGAAAGGGAGAGAGGGCTGTGAGGGAAAGGAAGCCATTAACATGCCGTGTTTCCTGTCCCTGTTCAGCCAAAGTCTAACCTTGGATGACTGTATTCCCCTTGGTTTATTGTGAGGGCATTTGAGAAGGCCTTCCCCTCCGTCATGTCTCAGTTTACACTCTATAAAATTGGATTAGACAATGTTAATTCAATTAATGACTATACTGAAAGTTTGTCTTCGTGTGCAGTGAAAACAGTGGGGCAGCCTCTAATAATCTATGGATTTAATGACTGCAACTTTGAAGAGTGTTAAGCTAAAGTGAAGTTCAGAATGGCTTGTTAACTGGGTTTATTAGCTGTTGACCTTCCCTTTCAGCATAATAGTGGCAGTCAGACCAAAGAGAGCTCTAACGTCCTGATTAGCATTTATCTAAAGATAGGCTGCTGCCTGTTCCACAGTAAATTAGTTCAATCAGCCATAAAGAGCTTGAGAAACATTTTCTTCTTTATAAAAAGAATTAGATGTTAGAACACTTCATCTGCCATAGTGCAGTGAAGATGGATTGAGCCCCTGAACGTGCTCATTTGAAGAAGGCGCTTTGAGGATATTGAGTAATTGAACAGATTTCCCCACAAGATTGATCAGGGGCCCTGGCTTCCCTGTACAAGAGTGATGCCCTAATTTTTGCCTTCTCATAAGAGCACCACATCTGCTCCTATTTCTGTATATTCGTTCAGTGAAGCTGAAAACCCATTTCTTTAGCACCTACTATACACTGTGTGTCCCTTAGGAAATAAAGAGAATCTGGTGCTCACAGACAGTCTGTGATTTGATTAAGGAGAAGAAAACTGAACTAAAACTTGAAAAACAGCACTCCCACTAGCTCCAAAATAAGGTAACTGAAGAGAGGAAACTATATAATGACAGCTGTCACTTTTTATGTAGGGATCATCTTAAAAAGTGAAGCATATTTTCCCAAAGAAACAAGATAGTAGTCGGGGGATAATATTTCTGATCACGGTCTTGGCACCAACTAAGTTCTTCTCATAGTGAGTCATAAAAGTAAAGAGGCAAAAATTATAAACCTTTCTAATCATTTAAAATCTTAAATTATGACCCAGGCCTTTTTTTAAAAAAAAAAAAGGACATAAATGTACTGTACAGTTGATTTTTATGAGATGCCCCAATGTACTATAAAGTATACATAGAGCACATAAAATTCTGACTCTGCTGTATCATACATTTGACCTCACTGAAATGAATAGTCTCACTATATGGCAAACACTAATGAAACATTTAATTTAATTTAATTATCATTCCTCCACTTGTGTTCTTAGGATTTAGAAGGGCTTCCTGGGGACTATTTTTGTGGCCAAGGTTTTCACAAAACAAAAGAATAAAACCTTTCCATGAAAACAAATATCTTCTTCTCTTGATAAATGTTTCAATTAGAGACAGCTAGCTTGATTAGACTGATGAACCTGAATCTGGATCTGTGATCATCCCTTAAAAAAAAAAGCTGTTGATATAGTTAAATATGTGATGACCTCATTAAGACTTCCTATCAACCCCTCTTGCCACTGGGTATACACATACCATGAATGTCTTTGCAGCTCCCTCAAACCAAAGCCATGAGGTATTTTGTGAGGGACAGTGATGAAATGTTGTTTGTGGACAAGCCGTAGGGCTGTGGGCTTCAGATCCTCTGAAGGACCATGTAAGGGATTCTCCTCTCTGGCCATCCCTATAATTGCTATGTTGGTTTACTTTTATTGTCCAGTTACTCCAGGAAGAGTTGTCAGGGAGACATGGCTGAATAAGCAGACCAAGGCAGCTTAAAAAAAAAAAAGGAGGGGATGAAAATATTACACTAAGTGAAAGAAGCCAGTCACAAAAGACCACATATTATATAATTCCATTTATATTGAAATATCCAGAATAGGCAAACCTATAGTAATTGAAAGTAGATTAGTGGTTGCCTAGGGCTGAGGGAGATGGGGGAGATGAGGAGTGACTACTAATGAGTATAGGGTTTTCTTTTTGGAGTGATGAAAATATTCTAAAATTATTCCGTGGTGATGGTTGCATAACTAAACTGAATGTAATAAAAGCCATTGAATTGTATACTTTAAGTAAGTGGGTGAATCATATCATATGTAAATTATATCTCAGTAAAGCTATTATTAAAAAAAAAAAAGGTACTATAGTTCATTGAATTAAATAGTATGACCAAAAGGGAAAAGGTTTTAAGCATTGAGCATCCCTTGTAATGTGAGTATGTATATGTTTGTACAGAGGTAATGTGTGTTATCCAAGTGTGAGCCATACTGTGCAAGTCGTGAATTGTAGAGAAAGACAGAATATCATGCACTGGAAAGCAGTGTGATTGGAGCAAGATCTTTGTGGCTCTGGGGTGGCAAGTTTGGTTGGAGCCTGTGAGTCCTGGAGAGACTGGCAAGAATCCTGGTATTTTTTGGTAGAGAAAGAAGTATAGCCCAAGGTGGGTGGGTTTAAGGGAAAAGACTATTGGTGGGGGACAGGGAATGTGAATCCTTTTAATTGTAGTTGGAAGTCTGGATGTGTGCAAAATGGGGAAACAAAAAACAAAAAGAATCCTTTAGATTATATGTGCAGGAGGTTTCTGGTGTCCTAGGGTCATTATGATGGAGAACAGAGGAAAATTGCAAAAGCTAGTATATAGATTTTCCTTCAACTGTTTGGTGCTTACCTAGTGCCTTCTGAAAAATCAGTGCTGTGTGAGATGTAACATTCCCAAAGAGCACTAGATGAGGAATTAGGAAATCTGGTTTGTAATTCCAACTCTGTCTTTTCCTGTATTACACTTAATGGGTAACTTTGCGAACCTTTCTTCCTATGTTGTCCTTCTTACCCTAGAGGACTGCACAAGGATCAAATGAGATAGCATTTACCCAGTGCATTGTACTTAATAGTAATGTAACAAATATTTGTGGGACAGCGGAAGGAAGGAAGGAAGGAAAAAAGTGCTTAGGAAACTGTAGCATAATATATACTGTAAGAGATTGGACTTACTGACTTATTTTTCTGGCCAAGTTTGTGAAGGTTGTAAGAGGAAATGAGAATTATTGCATCAATTCTGTTGATGCTAATGGACATTATTGCTGTATTTGGTCATTCTATGGAGAATTTGGAGTTGCTTTTAGTTTCATTATATTGTTATACATACAGCCTAGTATCTAGTGACAGTTTTGATAGTTGTTAACAACTGACAGGATTGCAAATAGAAATTAAGCTCATATTTGGATGAATTAGTCTCCTTGTTATCATTAAAGTCTGCTGAGAGTAACTGAGAACAAACATTGGTAGTTACATACATCTTTTTTTTTTAACATCTTTATTGGAGTATAATTGCTATACAGTGTTGTGTTAGTTTCTGCGAATCAGCTATATGTATACATATATCCCCATATCCCCTCCCTCTTGCATCTCCCTCCCCCCCACCCTCCCTATCCCACCCCTCTAGGTGGTCACAAAGCACCGAGCTGATCTCCCTGTGCTATGTGGCTGCTTCCCACTAGCTCTCTGTTTTACATTTGGTAGTCTATATATGTCAGTGCTACTCTCTTACTTTGTCCCAGCTTGTCTTGAGTATGAGTGCCATACTCAGAACAGTTCTACGGTTGATTATATATTGGCATCGTGTTTGAGCTATCATTCCAGTAAAACAAATTGCTGCTGTCTGTGGCGCCTAACCATTCTCTCCCGAGTGGGACATATGAAATCAAACCATTATTCCCATTTCCTATTTTATGCCACCCACTAAACAATTTCAAACTCGTGTGGAATGCTTTTGATGATGTGAGTTGGAGGCCTTCTGTGAGGACTTCTGTTGCATGTGAAGTTCTTGTTTGGCTTTTAAATCCCTTTCGTCATCCAGGCAAATTGGACAAGTGACTTACCCTCTCTAAGCTTCCACCTCCTCTGTAAGTGGGGCAAGTGATGGTGTTGGCCCCGTGGAGTTGGGGGATTAGGTAAAGCACAATACCTGTCACACAGAATATGGTCCTTTTGCGGGGCAGGGCTGTTGGGTCAGTGGTGCCTGAAAGGGAGCCGGGGAAGCTCTGAGGTATCGGTGCTTTTGTTTGAGTTTGTTTTGTCTTGTTTTTGTGCAGACTTACCATATTACAGCTTCTTTAAGAGTAAGACCTTTGTGAATCATATTCTCAAAAGTTATATGGATTCTTGTAATTTAGTATAAACAGTACAACATTAGGCTTAAGAAATTTCAACTTTAGTGTTAGCTGTGAGATCTTAAGTCACTATGGCATCCTTCCCTCATGAAATGAGGAGATGGGACCAGCCGGTTTTTGACTCCTCCCAGTTCTGGAATTATATGATCCTACGGTCTTCATTGCACCATTTCTTGTTCTTCCTCATTTCCTCTTACCACAGGCTTTGTCTTTAATCTCTCAGCCTCTTTCTACCCATCTCCTGCAATCCTTCTTGTATCCATTCTTTTATACATCCTAAAAATTGTCATAGTATACTTAATATGAGGCAAGCAGTATGTTAGGAATTGGATATACAATGTTGAAAAATACAGACAGTGTTCCAGTACTAATGGAACTTACAGTTTAGTGGGGCAAGTACTGATAAAACACATAATAATTACAAACTATGATAAGTGCTATTACAGAACAGGAGAGAATACTGTGAGTGGGGAAGCAGGTGTACCTGACCCAGTTTAAATGACTTTTCTCAAAGTAAATTTCCAAGGGCTAGAGGCCTGGCCAGGGGCTGTTTGAGAGGAAAAGCAGTGTTGCCAACAAAGACCCAAGGCAAGGTGAGATAAGCCACTTCCAGGAACTGCAAGGCCAGTGGGGCTGGGAGTGAGTTGGGGAGTCTTTAGTAAGAGAGCCTGGAAAGACAGGCCAAATTTGAAGCCAAGTTAAAGATTTTCATTTTAAGCTCATTGGAAAGCCTATGATAAATTTTCAGTGATAACAAAAATGGGAATCTTACTTCAACTTGCTTGGAACAATTAAAAGCTGTTTTTAAAAATACATGTAAATTTTACATTAATGTTAACACATATAGAATAGTATACTATGCCTAAAGTGAATACAGTTTTATGCTGGGCAGAGGCTATCCTGTGACCAAAGTTTGCATATCAGTGTTGTGCTTCCAACACAGGAGAAGCCTTGGTTTCCTAGAATTTTCTGCCTTGTTTTCCTTCTGTCTGCACCACTCTGATTCCTGCCATCTCTTTTCTCTGCATTTGATCACCTCTTCTTCTTAGCAGTCCTTGGTCCTTGAAATGCTGTGAGAACAACAGTAATAGCCATCAGTAGACCTTTAGGTAGCAGATGTGCCTTTGGTCTATGGTTCTATGACTCTAGAGGGCTAGGAATTGCAGATGAGTTAGACTAGAGAGGCTGCCACAGTATTGAAGAGGAATGCCTCTTCCAGCAGAAATTCCAAAGCCAGTCAGCAAAACTGATGTCACTGCTGCAGCAGATGCAGGCACCAAGGCCTTGACTGAGCAGACACAAATCAGAACACTCCTACTAATTCCTATGCAGATCAGTTAAGTATACTTGCCAAGTGTGTTCTTTCTAGGCAACACTTATGTCGACATTTGGTGGGGACGCAGAGAGGCAAAGGGTATAAAAGGCGAACAGCGTTCCCTGTAAAACCTTAATCTAATTTGGTAAACAAGCCGTGTACCTTTGGAAGGTCATTTTGGATGTCCTGGTATATATTTAACAGGTTTTAAAAAATAACTACATTTTAAAATATTTTAAATGAAGGCAGTTGAGAAGATCACATCTAGAAATAAATGCTGTAGAACATTGTTTTTCAGAGTGTGGTTTATGAACTTGTATTACTGGTCCTTGATTTTATTGTGTTTTACTGTCTTTCTGTTTATTTGGCAAGATCATTTTGATGATGGAAGCAGTGCACTGATTTAGGGATTTGGATCAGGGAAGGGAGGCTCTATCCAGGCTCTTTGACTTTGACCAAAGGTAATGAAGGGAAGGTGGACAAGAAGCCTCACCGTCCCCTGGTGCAAGGGCCTGAGATTGCTCTGGCAGAATGGGAGCTGGCATAAGCACTGGGCAGTCTTTTGGAGCAGATTCTGAGGTCTACTCCTTAGCTTCCCTATCATAATCCTTGCCCCAAGTGGACCCTCAGTTTAGCTTAGAGCATTCTGTAGGTAGTGGACAGAGAGTGCTTGTGGATGCCCCTTCACCTCTCCTATCCAGATTGGTGGCCAGACCAAGGGATATAAAAGAAAGCGATCGTTGGAGATGGATTTAGGATGACCTGTGTGAAGGTAAGATAGCTTGTTTTTATGCCGTGGTCTCAAATCCACCTACAGAGTCACAATATCATTGGTTTTTCCTCAGCGCTGGCAAGAGCACCTCTCAGGTTCGCCACATTCCCATCCCTTGAGCTGCCAGCATGCTACCATTGACACCTTCCTTCGCTGGCAACTGTTCCTTTACAAATTTAGTCAACTGGAATCTTACTGCTTTTCTTTTAGCCCAATTGGGAATATCTGGAGACAGAGGTATTTTGATGTAATGGCTAAAAACACTGGCATTGAATTAGACAGTTGTGGGTCTGAACCCTGCTTCACCACTTCCTGACCATGTCTCAGTTTTCTAATCTGTAAAATGAAGATAATAGTGTTTCCTTCTTGGTGTTATTATAGGATTAAATAATATATTGCCTAAAAAATCTTGAGTACAAAGTCTGGCAGATATTAACCACTTAATAAATGTTAGCTTTCAAAAATATACAGAATAAGGGCTTCCCTGGTGGCACAGTGGTTGAGAGTCCGCCTGCCGATGCAGGGGACACGGGTTCGTG
>NC_041227.1:70817606-70833865 GCF_002837175.3 Physeter macrocephalus | reverse complement strand
ATATATATATATATATATATATATATATATACACAGAATGAGACTTGCTTTCAAGAACTTAATCTGTAAACATCCTTTAATACTTTCCCTACTTTTCCACCTTGATTTTACTTGAACTAGAACCTAGTTGAAGAGTAATAAGAGATGAAATTGAGAAAACAGGATTGAGGCAGTTGATTGAGAGCCATCTTCAGAAATAGTTTGGGGCATGTGTACTGAACAATGCTCTTTGACAGAAATGGTTCTGACAGGTGGCTGTGGAGTGGATTGATAAACCAGGAGGCTCTTGCAGTTATCTTGGGAGTTACCTATGGCATAGCCTCTCTTCAACCTGGAAGCCAAGTGTTACTGATCATTTGCTGCTCTCTTGAGCCTCATCCATCCAAGCATTTTCACTGTTTACAAATGATAGAGTGACTAGAATGTATTTTATTT
This sequence comes from Physeter macrocephalus, assembly GCF_002837175.3. NCBI lineage: Eukaryota > Metazoa > Chordata > Mammalia > Artiodactyla > Physeteridae > Physeter > Physeter macrocephalus. The sequence goes on along the minus strand of NC_041227.1, from coordinate 70,833,430 downwards.
TCTGGTAACTTTTTTGATTTCCGAAGAGAGAACTGTAAAACTTCGATAAACCCATCCACAAGGATTGATGCCCACACAATTCCAAAAATGTATCCTCTTATGTCAGGCATAACTGGTTATATGCAGAGAAAATGTGACCTGTGATTTATGCCTTAAACCCTCTCTTACCAGATACTCTTACCTAATTGTACAAATTATTCAGGCTTTTATTTTTATTTGGTTCTTTTTATTATATTGATTAAGTGTTGAAGAACATATCTCAGTTTTGTGGGAAAGTTGCAGGCGTGCATATTTATAATAAAAGTTCTACCACCATTGTCTATAAATGACTGGTTTAGAAATCCACATGGTATAGAGCTAAAACCATAAGCTTTGCTGTCAGACGGACCCAATTCAGGCTCCATCTCTTAATAACCACGTGACCTTGGGAAGGTTGATTACATCACTTCTCTGAGCCCCGGGTCCCTTATTTCTAATGTGGAGTTATGATATCCACATACTTATAAGATTATTATAAAAATTAGTAATAATATATGAAAAGCCCCCTAGTACAGTGCCTGGTACCTGGTAAGCACTCTACAAGTCTAACCCACTGTCATCATTATTTAGGTCATCTTTGACTTAGTTGTAAGGGCTTAATTACAAAGGAATCTATATTCTAAAAGTAAAACACGTACTGAAATGAATTTTTAAAATTTAGTATAGTGAAAATTCCTCAAGTTAAGAGCTTCTTATCATGGCTCAGTTCTAACGGTTGATTTTTAATAGTGAAATTATTTAAAGAGATTTTCCCCAGTTCCTGCATAGTTCCTATAGTTTAAAAATCTTCAAATTAATTTACTGTGCATTGAACATGTGTATGATGTGAGGGAGAGCTGATTACGTGAGGTATTGATTTGACTAATTCAGTATAATAATTTACTAATTTTAACTCAGTACCTGCTATAAGTGCTAAATCCAGTCTTGTTGGACACAGAGAAACATCCAAACATCATTCCTTCTCTCAAGGAACTCACAACAGAACATATATGAATTTTTTCAGAGGGTGGGTGGGTTGAGAGTTTGCAGAGAAACAGCATCTCTCCTCTCGAACTTAGAACTTATTTGAAAAAAACTTTTTTTCGCCACGGAGGGTGGTTTGCATTCTTATGTTTTTCCATTTTTTTCTTGCTACTTTTAGTGAAGGCCTTTAAAAATCTAATCTTACTTTAAAAATATATTACAGGGGAAAAATATATTTAAAGCAAGAGTTGGGGAGGGGGTTTTCTTTCTAAGTTTTCAGCATTTAAACTTTCTTATACATGTTAAATATTAGTACTCCAAGCATGACCTTTTAAGAAATTCCTCATTGAAACCAGAGACTTTAGGAGGAAATGTATGTTCAAAGCAGCTTTGAATGTGGTGTCTTTTAGAGCAGCTGAGAACTTTCTGTATTAAAAGTGTTCTGTCTTTAACCAAAGGACTTGAAAACTTATGTCCACTCAAAAATGCTGCACACAACATTTACAGTATCTCTTTTTAATTGCCAAAACTTGGAAGGAACCAAGATGCCCTTCAGTTGGTAAATGGATAAACTGTGATACATCCAGACAATGGAATGTTATTTAGTGCTAAAAAGAAATGAGCTGTCAAGCTATGAAAACACGTGGAGGAGACTTAGATGCATATTAACGAAGAAGCCAGTCTGAAAGAAGCCATACATACCGTATGACTCCAACTATATGACATTCTGGAAAAGGGTAACTATGGAGACAGTAAAAAAAAATCAGTGGCTGCCAGGGGTTGGAGGGAGAGAGGGATGAGTGGGCAGAGCACAGAGGATTTTTAGGGCAGTGAAACTACTCTGTACAATACACCACAGTGGTGGATACGTGTCATTACACATTTGTGAAAACTCGAAGAATGTACAACACCAAGAGTGAACTCTAATATAAACTGTGGACTTTGGGTGATAATGATGTGTCAGTGTAGATTCGTCTATTGTAACAAATGTACCACTGTGGTTAAAGATGTTGTTAGTAGGGGATATTGTGGAAGGGGGCAGGCAGGGGTATATGGGAACTCTGTACTCTCAGCTCAGTTCTGCTGTGAATTTAAAACTACTCTGGAAAAAAAAAATAATAAAGGTTATTCATTTAAAAAAAATGGTCTACTGCTTTGGAGGTAAAGTAAACCATGTAAAGAAGGTGGTTGGTTAATTCATGTACTTTCACTATAGAAGTAGTTTGCTTTACTCAAGTGTAATATGTGATGTTCAAAACATGTATATTTAAGTAACAGCCATGTTATAAAAGAAACACATGCTTTACAAGGAGATTTCACTTGACTCTTAGGGTGCCCTGGATTGGCTGTGGAGCTGGGTTCTAATTCCTTCTGCCATCAAGGAGTTTTGTGAGCTTGGGGCCATCTACAACCTCCCTGGCTAAATTCTGTAGAGAAAGGCGAAGGCCAACAATATGCCGTGATATTTTTACATAATTTCCTTTGTTGGGTTAGCTGGATTTAGTGAGATGGGGGTCACCTTAGGTGCCATTTCTATGCTCTGGACCAGTTGCTTTCATAGCTTAATTGTGTGTGTCTGGAAGTATAGGTGCACAAGACAAGATGATCTCCACAGCTTTTCCCACCTCTCCAATTATTTTATTCATTAGGTATCTATAATAATTTGATTTTAAACATCGTTTATACAGTGGTTTTTTTGGTTAGCACTTCTGTTTTCTAAAGAAAGTAATCCGTATATAAGTGTAGAGTGATCATTGAGAAGGTAGGATAATTTCTCACACTCGCCACCCCCCCCCAAGCTTGGCATAAAATAATATGAATTAGCTTCCTCTAGTGATAAAACTGCAGCAATTTTCAGGCAAGAGAAAAACAGGTTAGTAGCACCATCTACAGGCTACCAAAGAAGAAAACTTTCTGTGTGGCTCCTAAAGGATTTATGGAAAAGGGAATAAAAAAGTTTCATTCTTCCTCTTTTAAACGTGTTGTTTGTAAAACTTATTTAAATATTTTTGTTCTTTTTTACTACTCATACATTTATTTCTCAGTATGTCTCCAGGTAGCCTGAACCAGGAGAATATTGGTGTGATTAGCTATGTGTTTTCATTCAGATCCCTGTTTTATTCCCATGTTTACAAAACATTTCCTTCTCTCTCCCTATCTGCTCCCCCCACCCAGCTCCAGTAATGATAAGGGTGGTACTCTGACTATGACATTCATATGGATTCCAGCAAGTTGATTCGCAATAGTTTACATTATAAGACCTCAGGCAGAATGCCTGCCAGCCCAGGGACATTTTATTTTAGCTCTTCTGTATACTCAAAGGATTTATTGCATCAGCTCCCTCCACTCAGAGAGGAAAAATAAATGCAGACAATTTTGCGTTGTTCGTATGTATGTGTATTTTTTGTGTTTACCTTTCTCTTTTTTAAATTTTAGATGAAGTTGATGTACTACCTCTTTGGTTCAAAATGGTTTCTGAGTCTTTTCTGTCCCCAAGATTATGTGATTCTATATTCAGAAATAGTTTGGGGCATGGATTATTATTTTATAACAGGATCTAGAAAACTTGTCTTTTGATATGCTATTGTAGAGGTAGTATTTTCTTCCCCAGATCCCCTAGTTTCTTTATCTGTTTGGTTTTGTTTTCTCGTTAGTAAACTGGTATCATCATTTTTGGCAAGCTAGGAAATTTTATTGGATTCTTTGAATGACTGTGTTATAAAGTATTCATGGTATTAGCAGAGTTGCAATTTTCTGTTAAAAATAACCTATTAAAATTAACTTAATAATGGCCTCCTTGTAAATTGTTGGTGGAATTGCTGTTTCATTATACTGTGTTTGTTATTGGCAAGTGGTTAGGAGTTTCTGGAATGCCCACAGAATAGGCGTTCTATAAAGATTTAAAAACTGCAAGAAGCCACCCTTTTCAAAAAAAAAAAAAAAAGAACAGGAAAGAAAAGGAAAAAAAAACCACTAAAAGCTTGAGCATAAATTATAAAGATTAGAAGATTATTACTTGAACAATATTATTGCTTGTAGAAAAGAGGGCTAGCGGAGATGCATTGAATATGGAGCTTGCTAAACTGAAGAGAAATTCAAAGGATGAAAAGAATTGATAAGATTTTTAAGGTATCTATTGAGACAAATGAGGCAGATCCTATCAAAACTAGCACCAGGAATGATAATGGTTTTTAAGTTTATGTAACTCACTTGCTGATAGTTTAGGTTGTTGGAAAACTTAATAATGTTTCCATTAAAAAAAAAACTCATTGCAATGTGTAAAAATATAATTATGCGTGAAACACTAGGGTCTTTCTCTGAAAAAAGTAAAGCACTAATTCTAATAGAAGTAGGGATTTAGAAAGAGTTGCTGCCTTGTAGTTCTAGCTAATATTCTTCCCTGTTTTTCTCGCACCAGATGGCACTGTTTAGTTCTATTTCACAGTCTTGTTCTGGAAGTTTCTTTGGGAGAATCTGTTTCAGCCCAAGCTCACCAGTGACACCTCTGTATTATGCATGAAGTCTTTATGAATACTTGTAAAAGGCCATTGACTCAGAAATGAAGCTGTTTATTTGAGGTCTTGTAGTTCTTTCTAGTTGCACATTTGCTGTGAGGTGAGCCTAACAAAACCAGCTGATAGAAATCTACATGCTTCTCATGGAATTCAGCCTGTTTTGCTTGGAGACACATTGCAGCAGTGTGACTTTGAGCCTTCTCACAGGCCAGTCTAATTATCTGACACATTTTGGAATTATTTTATATGTGAGAATGGCGCTCCGGTCATATGGACATGCCTGTTCTCAGAAATTGCAGAGTTTAAAATGCCTCATGATAGTCAGTTAAACTTTAGATTCATCAAATAAATTTAAGAAAATGAAGTTTAAAAAACTTTTTCTGACTTGTCTTTTCATTTTCAAGGCTAATTTAGAAAGATGATCAAAGACCTCTGATGTTATTATGTATGAATGAGGCAGGTTCATAGCCAGGCCCACTTCTTTGCTGCTGATAAAAATAAAACATCTTCCCTGAAAGGCAGAATTAGCTTTATCTACTAAAAATGTCAGGATCATACATTGTAAGGCCTATCTCTCTGTGAAGTTTGCTTTCTTCCTCTCTTTCCTCTCTCCTTCCCCTTCCTTCAGAAACAGTGAACATAATTATGGCACACCTTTCATCAAGGCTGCTTCTCCATTAACCATTGTCTTGTATGAAGGGCCATGTATAGGAAAGTGGTGATAAATGAATGTTGATGAAGTCCCTTAGTGAAGCACCTATCATTGGTAAAGGTGGAGCAACATCTGCGTTAAGAAGGGAATGCCGTTCCCTAGAGAGAGGCAAGGGCTGAAGTCAGGGCTTTTGTGGGGGTGGGAGTGGGGGCGCATGGGAGGAGAGAGTTTGGGAAAGGAATCACCTAAATGTTCTCTAACTCCATGAATTAACCTATGTGAGCCAGTTTAGCAAACAGAGCCTTGCCTGATTGTCACTGGGACCTTCATACATATCCGTCTGCATTTATCAAGCTGATTTTATTTTAATACTTCTTTCTCTATGTCTGAGGGTGTTTGAGGGTTACTCAGTGTATTTTCAACTTCTCTCCCCTTGCATTTTATTGCTTATGGTATTGATGGGGATTGGAGCTTGGGGGTGGCTCTGGAGAGTCTTCTGTAGACTGGGGCAGTGGATATACAAATAGGATATTACTTCCCTTCCTGTCTTTAAAAAGAGTAGGATTAATCTGTGGTGTTTCCCTCCCTCCTCCGGCACACACCCCACTGATTGGAAAGCACAGAACCACCTAGCAAGCCCTTTCCTCCTGCTGCTGGCGAGGTGGTGGGCAGCTCTGCTGGTTTCCAGGCCTAGGTCCTCTGTGGAAACAAGCCCGAGACAGGCTGCTTCTATAAATCAAGCCCTGGATTTTATTAGAGTGTTTATGTAACCTCAGTTTACGTGCTATAATTCTTTGCTGCCTAGCCTAGAGTAATTCCCAAAGAGGATGTTTGTTCTTTTTCCTTGTAAATTTTCTAGCACAGCCTTTTGTTTTGACATTCTCCATCCCTCCCTCCACTCTCTGCCTTTTTTTTGGGGGTGGGGGGGACGATTGTGGGGGGAGTGTACTAACAGTTGATTGCTTTTTACTGACTAAATTGAGTAATCCAGCAAAGGTTAAATTGTGTTTTTACTAGATGTTATCCCTACTCTTAGATAGGGTAGGGGGGAACCTTTTGCTCAAATTAATTCTTCACATTTTCAAGATTATAGGGTGGTAGGGTTAACATGAACTTAATTGTTGAGTAAATGAAGCATGAGTGGTAAAAAACAGCCTTTGCTATCCATGGACACCCCCCCACCCCACCGGCCTCCCCACACCCTACTCTCCCCCACCCATCTAATGTTGATAGAGTCAAATTGACTGCTAAGAGAGAAAATCCAGACTGGGAATTTAGGGTGAAATTGACTTTTAACTGAAGAAAATGTCAGAGTGAATTGACCAGATTAAACTACATTCCATGTAGGTAACTACATAGAAAAATGTTTTGCTTTGGAAATAAAGACAATTTGACCTACCCACAGCATGATTTTTTAAGAAGTAGGTACATTTTTAAAAATAAGTTTGTTTATTTATTTATTTATTTATTTACTTATTTATTTTTGGCTTCGTTGCGTCTTTGTTGCTGTGCTTGGGCTTTCTCTAGTTGCGGTGAGCAGAGGCTGCTCTTCGTTGTGGTGCGCGGGCTTCTCATTGCGGTGGCTTCTCTTGTTGCAGAGCACGGGCTCTAGACGCGCAGGCTTCGGTAGTTGTGGCTCATGGGCTCATTAGTTGTGGCTCGTGGGCTCTGGAGTGCAGGCTCAGTAGTTGTGGTCCATGGGCTTCATTGCTCTGCGGCATGTGGGATCTTCCTGGACCAGGGCTTGAACCTGTGTCCCCTGCATTGGCAGGCGGATTCTTAACCACTGTGCTACCAGGTAAGTCCCAGGTACATTTTTTTTTTTTCTTTTTTGGTACGGTACGTGGGCCTCTCACTGTTGTGGCCTCTCCCGTTGCGGAGCACAGGCTCCGGACACGCAGGCTCAGCGGCCATGGCTCACGGGCCTAGCCGCTCCGCGGCATGTGGGATCTTCCCGGACCGGGGCACGAACCCGTGTCCCCTGCATCGGCAGGCGGATTCTCAACCACTGCGCCACCAGGAAAGCCCCCATGTACATATTTTTACTTCTTAGTTCTTTTTTCAGACCTCCTGTTTGGCCCACAGAACAGTTAGGTGGTGAGACAGGAACTGAGGAAAGTGTTACTGAATCCACTGTCTTGGACATATTAGAATTTCGTACCGTCTAGGGGCACGTTCAGTTAACAATTAATGTTTGATCGTCAGGGAATCTTGAAGGCATTACATAGGTGTGTTCTTTTTATAGTTTAAAGACGACAGTCGATCATGGGGAAAAGTTTATGAAGGAAATATGTGAAAAGAGGCATGTTTTCATATTTACTTTAACCACAGAATGGGCTGTATGCTCTAGGACTGTGCTGTCACTGCTGTAGCCACTAGCCCCACGTGGCTCTTGAGCATGTGAGCAATGGCTAGTCTTCACTGAGATGTGTGTTGTAACTGTAAAAATCACACGGGATTTTGGAGGTGTAATATGAAAATAAGAACGTACAGTATTTCTTTAATAATTTATACAGATTACATGTTGAAATAATATTTTTGATACATTAGGTTAAATAAAATATATCATTAAAATGAATTTTACCTAGTTTCTTTTTATGTTTTTAAATATGACTACTAAAAAAACTTAAAATTATAGATATGTGCATTTTTGGCTCACATTATTATTGGTCTTTGCTGTTTCAAAGTTGTGTTGCCCAATGGGAGGAATAACAGACCAGTATATTCACTAAAGCTTTCAAAATTATACATTTAAAAGGAGATGCCATGCATTCTGATTACATATTAATACTCAAAATTGGTGACAGTGTGAATGAAATTGGACAGATCCTTTATCTATAGCCTGAAGATTTATGAGGAAATACTGACTAGAATGCCCTATGCTGAAATATGCCTTTTTATCTGTCAAACCTCCCATTCAGTATGTTAATAGAACGATCCCATCTAATAGAGTGTCCAGGTTAAGAGAGTGGACTCTACGTTGGAATCCCAGTCTGTGTGATCTGAAGCAAGTTATTTATCCTCCCTGAGCCTCAGTTTTCCATCTGTAAAATGGAAATACTATCGGATCTACCTTAATACATAGGGTTCTATGTATTAAATAAGACAAAATACAAAGTGTACATTGGAACTTGCACATATTACATGGGTACTATATAAAGGTTAGCTATTATAGTGATAAATATCATCATCATGTGGTTAAAAAATGTACAACTCTGATAGATTATTCAAGCTTAAGCTCTATTCCCAAGCAAATGATAGATGTTGGCTTTCAGCAAATCTGTCTGCTATATTGTTTGAAACCCAGAAGCAGCAATACTTAAAAATGGGAAAGTAAATGAACAAAAGGGGGAGCTCGTTTATTGGGACATATAATTAGAACACTCTATAAAGAAGAAACTTGTGGTAACCTTAGATTAAGCCAGTTCCCTTCTTGATATAAATTCAGTAGTACTGTAACTTTTTATCATATTTCCCTGCCACAAAGTATATTGGTCAGCAATTATAAGGTTTTAGATGTTATCTTTAGATTTATTGTTTTCTGATAAAAAGATGGTAACCTCATAATCCTGTATTAGAGAGTAACTGTGTTCTGTATTGCCCTAGAACTGTTTTAATTTCAGGGCAATGTGTATGTGTGCTTAGAAAAACAAGTTTAATGTGTCATTCCAATGTATTCTTTAATGGAGCTAAACAACCTGAGAGTCAGTTGGTTTTTAGTTTGCTGATTAAAACTCGTGGTCTGCATAAGGCTGTAGACAGCACTCAAGAACAAGTGTCTTATGTTAATGAATAGTTTATGGGTAATCTGGGATGCTGATAGATTGTCATGGTGAAATTGATGTTTGTGATGTGGAATGTATAGATGAGATTCACCCGTGGAAGAATCTTTTTAGGGTGGAGGATGGTCCTTAAGAAGAAACTTACCAAAAAATCTTACACAGGACAGTATTACTACTATGTTGTGTGTGTGTATGTGTGTGTGTGTGTGTGTGTGTGTAAAACGAATTGATTGAACAAACAAACAGATTGATAGAACACCTGCAATATTCCAGGCAAAATTAGTAAACAGGGGACACATACTAAGGAATACATGTTTTAATACGGTATGGCACCGTTACAGAAACACTCGCTTACTTGTATATTTTCACTTATTTGCACCCTACTCCTTTGTCCTTATGATGTGGCTTTAACATAGATCTGAACCAAGTGTTAGTATATTAAGAAACTCCCTTATATAAACTATTAGTAAATTAGGAAGCTGAAGAAAGCCTCATCAGGAGGCAGAGTTTGACTTTACATTTTAAGTGGTAGACACTAAGGAGCCCTCAGAGGCTTTGAAACCCGGGAGTGGAGTGTTGTTTTTCATTATTTGGTGAGATCACTCATAGCAACAGCACTGTGGTATGGATGGTAGAGTGGCAGAGAGATCATTTAAAAGACTGTTTGAAGTATCTAACCAAGATATGGTAAGATGCTTGAACTAAAGACTAGGTGCTTAATGAAGGAACGAGAGATTTGAAAAATTTTAAGGCAAATTCTCCAATTTTTTAAGTGTGGAGGTGTGAGAGCAAAAAGGAAGAATGATGATGGTTCTGGCTTGATTTTCTAGGGTAGAGGAGGTTTAAAGATTCGATTAAAAGTTTGATGTGGGACATCTTAAATTTGAGGGAGGTATTAGACTTCATGAGCATGTGGTAAACAAACCATTAGATACACAGTTGGGAATATGCGTCTAGTTGCAGGATTGCAGGAGAGAATGTCTGGGCTAGACACATACCCTAGGGGATCGTGGTCTAAAGGTGGGAGCTAAAGCCTGGGGAGGTAGATAAGATCATTCTTAACTCACTAATGATAATTAAAATCATCTGCTTCTCCACTGTGCTTTCAGAAGATTTCCGAACACATAAGTATGGCTTTCAAGGCTCTTTATAGTTTCTCTCTTTACTTCTTTTTTTTTTTAGTCTCCTTTATAAGAGTTCTGCTGTTCTCTCCCATGAAATGTACATTCCCTGTATCCTCAGCAGTTTACTGGCCCCATCACTTCCCATGTTATTCTGTGTCTTCATTACATTATACATGCTGTTTCCTATGTCTACAAGGCTTTGTCTCTATTTTTCCTCCTAACAAACTCTGTATCTTTGGTTAATACCTGGTCCCTGAACCCTATCTCCCCACCATAGCCCAGCTGGTAGCTCCATCCTTGAGCCTGTGAGATTTTTACATGTTTCTTTTCATTAGCACTTATCTGTCACTGTACAGTAATTATTGCTTGCCTTTCTCTCCTTCTCTATAATAGACTGTGAACTCCTTAAAGACAGATAAATACCTTTCCATCCCCAGCCATGGGTGAGCACTTAGCAGATAGGTGCTCGGTAAAATTTTTTTTAATTGAATTAATTCATTTGTATGTGAGCCATAGGTGTTATATTAGTGATTTTGGAAGTGTTCAGAAGTATATTACACCTTAAAAATGTAATGATCTGCAAAATTTCAATCTGTTAAATGTAATCAGGAAGAAGATGAAACCTAAAGTATTTATCAAAACTATTTTTCTTATTGAAAAATAAATACATATTCCTTTCTTGTAAAGAAAAGTAGTATTAAACTACTCTATAAGCATAATAAACCATACTTTTCAACTAGAAAATTGACTATACAGATAAACTAAAGTAGAAAACTTAAAATATCCCATATTCCACCACCCAGTGATATCTTTTGAGTCATTTTAAGAATGTGACAAAAATAACCAAAAAAAAGGATCAATCTGTGCATATTGTTCTTGATGGTTTTTGTAACTTACTATCTTGTGCATCTTTAAATATCAGTAAGTAGTCATTTGTTAAATGGCTAGATGGTAATAGACTAACATTCCATCAAATAGTTTACTTAACCAGTTCCTTGCTATTGGACTTCTAGATTGTTCCAGATTTTTTCACTGAAATAATCACACTTTGATGAACAATATAGTACTCTTGTCTTTTTCATCTTTTGGGGGGGATACTTTTGATTAAAGAGAATATAGATCTTTATTTTTTTAAACTCTGTATTAAGTTGCCTCTTGGAAAAGTCACACCAGTTTACATTACCACTGGCTCAGTTCTTTTCATCCTGTTTTTAGGTTTCAAGTTGCCTGAAACTTGAAAACTATATGAAGATAATTTAGCACTTGCTATCTTATAGAAATGACAAACTTGGGGCTAGAGAAATGACCAAATTGAAGATTTTTTGGTAAATGTAACTGTTTTTATAGAATTTTAAAATAGGCTTTTTATGAATAATCGTCAGAGTTTTGTAAGTATGCAAAACGAGTTTCATAGTGTAAGCAAGAGGTTTTAAATTACAGGATCGGGGCTTCGTGACCATCTTGGGTATAAGGTGGGTAGTGATGTGAAAGTAAGTGGTCCAGCCCCAGCTCTGCCATTAGCTGGCCTTCTTGGGCCCCTGTGTGACTGCCTCCCAGCTCCCAGCCGGAGTTGTGTTAGGATGAAATATTGGATCTAGACCTGTATATGTTAAATGTCAGTGGCTGATTTTGAGTTTGGGGTAACTTGTATATGCATCTATCTTCTCTGTGCTACTTTAGATCCTTTTTACCTGCCCTGCCTACTTTGAATAACTAATGTGATTATTCATAAAATAATAACAAGCTCCTCCCCCAGTCCCTGACAGGTTCTTTAGTTGAGCAGATGTATATGTCACAGCTCATTTTGAAAAGCTGGCCAGGCCTTTGAGTAAAATACCTGCCCCAAATCTTTAACTCTTGCTAAGTAATTTGCTCATTTTTTAAGCTAATTTTCACAGCCTTAATCAATCACCAAGGAAACAAGAGAGAGGCAAAGGTGCCACCATTTGATATTATTGTCCTAAGGCAAAAACTGACGTCATGGTGAAATGGTGATCTTTGATAGCACTCTTGTCTCCTGAATAAATCTATTACAGGTTTCTGGACAGATACCCCTCCCCCAAGTATTAGAAAGAAAAGCAAGAGAACATGAAGCCACAGAAAGCAAATCACTGTCAGAATAAATATTCTGTTTTGCTGGCAAACTTAAAAATTCACTTGTGGAATCTAATAGCTGTAGGCAGGAGATATTTATTGCAACCAAGATTTAAGTGTGGTTTATTGTTTATGGAGTAGTTTAATACTACTTTTCTTTAAAATGCGTTTTTAATTTAGGAAAAAAGAATTCAGATTTATTCCCAGAGTAAAAATGACTCAACGTCATGGGAGTGGTTAGGTTTGGGGTTTATGTGGGTAAGATTTCTGTTTATCCACTACAGTCATTGAGTGGATTTAAAAGCTTTCCCAGATGGAATTTATAAAGTGAAATTTAAAACTAGTGTCCTACACTAGTGTAGTATACTACAATATTTGGTTACAACAAGCAATCAATTTAGAAAGAAGTGGAACGGAGAAGATACAGGTTAAACGATTAGTACTGTACAATGCAGTGGTTTGTACAGAGAGCAGGCTTTAACACTCAAGTGCTATGTCAACATCCAACTTCTGTTACAGAGCTCCTAGGCAATGCCTAATCCTGGAATGCATGAATTACTTTCAATGGTGGAGTCTAATCCATTCTTAATAGGAAGTTCCAGGGGTATCGACCGTATAGATGACTGGCCAGGGAGAAGCACAGAGGTGACAACTAATATTTCCTAGGTCTTCGGTCCTAATTCTCCAGGCTCCATGCTGGGTGCTTTATCTCTTTTACCCTCTTTAATCCTCCCTCCAACCCAATGAGGTGCAGATGGTAGTATATTCATTTTAGAGATGAGGTGACTGAAGCTTAGAGATTTTTCCAAAGTCACATATATACAGGGTTACCACATATAGTTTTACAAATTGTTTACTGCATGAGGGCATTTGGCCCAGGTAGCAGGTAAGGGCTATGTTTCCCCAGAGGAGGCACTTTTTTCTAATTTGTACTGGGTCCTGTATGGGCCAGCTGTAGCCCTAGTCGTAAAGTTGATTAGAGACAGAGTTGGGATTTGAACTGAATCCTGTGTAGCTCCAAAAGTCATATTGTTTTTATTATATGATGCTGCCTCTTATAAGATATAATACATTATTTTTCTTTTATTCCCCTTTTATTAAAAACTGAATTTATTCTATAAAATACATTAGTGACATTAAATGATCTAAGATGGTTTGAAAGCAAATACTGAGGTTACTTCCTTGGAAAAAGACTAGTTCCTTAACTTGGAGGAGGGAGAGGGCATACTGAGTAATTTAGCTTATTTGATAAACTTTCTTATTTTTCTTTTCCTCTATGTATGAATAAATATGGGTATTATGTTTAATATAAAGGTCCTGTAAAGATTAATTCTGATGTAGAAATAGAACAAAGAATTGTCTAGAGTGTAAGGACCTGAAGTATCTGCAGGGTAGGTAGGAAATCCTCTTTTAAATTGAAACAGGATCTGTAATGGCATCAGATTGTTAGAAAACATACATTTAGGATTTCAAATTTTGACCCAATCTCATGGCCATTACCAACATATTAGTTAACTTATTCGAAGTAATTCAAATAAAATAATTACCTATTCATCAAGCAAAAGATTTTTTTTAAAGTGTGCCTGGTTTCTCTCCTTCCTGTGATGTCTTCAGGCATCTTAGTTACCTGGGTGTGAGGCCCGCCCTGTGGATCAAATAGAAGTAGAGAGAAAGCCTTGAGTTCAGGACTCAAGAAGTGTAGGGGTGTGTGGATAGATTCTGAGAGGCTTGTAACCGAAGTCTTCATCTAAAGACTTTCTGCAAACTGGTTTCTTTTATCATGGTCCTATCCAAACTGTTTTCCTCAAGGATTCCCCAGTGGCTTCCATACTGTGAATCCGATGGTCTTAGGCAGATGTATGAACGTTCTGAGTCACAGCCAGGATTAGAGTCTACAATGCTTGTTCCAAGTCCTACATGCTCAAAAAGATAGTGAAGAAAAATGAATTTGAGGTAAAGAGCCTAGAATAGCTAGACTGAGATTTTTCTAGCACGCCTATATTAATTGCTCACTTATTATTTGCTTGAAGGGATATAGAAATCTCTGCTTTCCAGAAAGTTATAATTCAGTTAAGAACACAAAATCAATAAATATTTCATAATACAAAACAAGAGAAATTAGAGATAACAATAAATAACACCAAGATACATTTCTTAACTAGGCGTGTCCACATTTCTTTACCTTGTTTTGGTGCTCTTAGTGGTCGCATTCCAGCCCCCTGGGTTGCGGTGGGAGAGATGTTTCTCTCTAAAGGGGCCTCTGTTCCAGAGGATCTAACTCATGGCCTGAGGCTCATACCAGACCCTTCTGTTAGCAGTAATTGAAATAATTTTCTGTCTAAATTAAAAGCTTTTCTCTTTAGCCATCCTCCCCTATCCCCATGCCAGGTACCAAAGTGAATAATAATGAGCTGTAAAATCTAAATGCACAGAGTGCCTCTTCTTTGGCATTAGCAATTTCAGTGTGTTCTTTGTGTAGGCACAACTCACCTCCATTTTGGCAGCCACCATTTTGGGTACTTTTGAATAATCAAAAGGACACCAAAGTTAGCAAAATAGGAATTGTATGTGCCTTTGTGATGTGGCTGTGTATTCCCAACTTGCAGTGAAAGAAAGCAGGAATAATCTTATATGGAATGCAAGAAACTTATGGCACTCATGAAATCCAGAAGGAAAGTCTTCTATATCTCCCTAGCTCTGTCCACTAGAAGTTTCTGCAATGGTGTAAGTGTCCTGGATCTGTGATACTCACTTGGTATGTGGCCTGTGTGACTAAGGAACTGAATTTTGAGTTTTATTTTCTTTTCACGATCTGTAGTCACATGTGGCTGGTTTTCTACCATTTATTTGGGTAGCATAGGCGCTTCACATGTTGTCCCCCTCCCTTTTTTTTAAGTTGGTATTTAAAATTTTTGTTCGAAAATTCCCGACTTCTTTACTTGGTGTCTTCCGTGTTCTCTTTCCCACTCCCTCTTCCTTTTCTCCCTGCCTTTCTTTCCTCCTCACTTCTCTTCTCCCAGGTCCTCTCTCACCTTTCTGTGCTGCTGTTAGGCTGACAATAACCCCATTAATCTGTGTAATTTATTAGGGTATTTCACCTAGTTAGACTTGCCTGCCTTGTCCTCCTTCCTTCCACACAATGTGGTCCAAGACTGGGCATTTGCCAGAGATACAGTGTTTAACACAAGATCCTGATACACGGGTTACTTTTTAAAAACAAACCAACAAATAAGATTTTTCTGACAAGATATCTCTGGTGAATTCATGCTGATTCCTTAGATCACTGCTTCTTTTTCTCAATACACAAAAAGTTTCCTTTGGTAATTCATTCTGTAATCTTGTACAGAGTATCAAAATCAGTCATATTAAAAAAAATCATAAACCTAGACTTGACTAATTGTAATCGAATCACTGGAAGACTGCAGGTTTCTCTGCCCTCACCTCTAAGTAGGGGGAGTAAATAGCCTCTTCAAGTTTTCTTCTAGCTTGAACCTTCTTTAGCTCTAATCTCACTGATTTGATTCTCCTTCCCTCCTCTCTCCTGCCTCTCCCCTTCTTCCCTTCCCCTTCCTCCGCTTCTTCCCCTTCTTCCCCTTCCTCTGCTTCTTCCTCTTCCTCCTCTCCTTCCCCTTCCTCTGCTTCTTCCTCTTCCTCC
>NC_041227.1:70765474-70817398 GCF_002837175.3 Physeter macrocephalus | reverse complement strand
CTTCCCCTTCTCCCTCTTCTTCCCCTTCTTCCCCTTCTTCCACTTCTTCCCCTTTTCCCCCTCTTCCCCTTCTTCTTCTTCTTCCTCTTCCTCCTCTTCTTCCACTTCTTCCCCTTCTTCCTCCACTCTCCCCTTCCTCCTCCCCCTTCTTCCTCTTTCTTTTCTAATACAATTTATTTCCTTTCTTTTAGATGGCAATACCACTTGTCTCTTTCTGGATTTTATTTTAAGCTTCAGATAACTTCAGTGATAATGATTATCCATTTGTAAGAGTCCTGTTTTGCTATACCATTATACTCAATTACACTGAGAACGCTTGAAGTCATAAGTTACCAGTGTGGGGGAGACCTGTAGCTTCAGTGTGGGGGAGACCTGTAGCTTTTCCAGTTCCCAGACGGAAGCTGTGGTCAGTCATCTAAATGCACTAGACATAAAAGCAGTTGTTTGCCTTTAAAGGTTAAATGGGTTTTCGACCCACTGGTCACGGAGGTGTTTAAGGTCGGTATTGACAGAATCTGTTAGTCAGATATGCCAAGGCCCTTTCCATCTTAGAGTCTTTGCAAGTGTTCTTCTTATAGCCCGAAACAGTTCTTTGCATGCCTCAATGTATTTCAACCCTTATCCTTTGGTTTAAATATCATTCTGAGGGTGTTTCCCTGTGTATCTCCTCCATCACCTTCACCCTATTTACTGCCTTCATAGCACTTCTCCTTCAGCACTTGTTTCCGTCTTTCTCAGTGTCTCTCCCCTACTGGTCTGTAAGGATTTTCTCTCCCTTCTCCTGTGCTGTATCTTCAGTGCCCAGGACCGCAGCTGGGAGGCGGTAGGTGCTCATTGAATAGTTGTTGCATGTATGTATTTAGGAAAATATTGATGTGAGGAGTAGATTTGGCAGGCAGGGGACTAGGTCATGACTAGGTCAGTTGGCTATTAATAGAGCTAGGCAGAGGATTCCTACAGTCTGCCTTAAGGCCCTGAGTGGAGGAGGGTGTTAAAGGAGGTTTTTTAAAGGCAGGATTGGGTACTCTGTAAGGTATCTAGAAGTTTTAGATTCTGTCCTTAATTGTCTTAAAAATACCAGAGGATGGATCCACTGTGGATTGGTTACAATTTCAGGTGCTCTACCTACATCATCTCATATATTTTCTCAAACAATATCTCATGAGGGATAAGTATTTTCATTCCCACTTTAAAGACAGGAAGCTGAAGCACAAAATCTACCCACCAAATGGTAGACTCTGTTTTCTGCTTCTGTTCTAAAAGCTCTCCAGGGTCCCCAAACCCTTTTGTTCTCCTGTGCCATGTTATGAAATGCATCTGCTAGCATGAGACAGAAAGTGTCCTTGGGAGACAATGCATGTAAAGAGCTTAGATAGTGCTTGGTACATGCTATGTGCTCAAAATATTACCACTATATTATTGTTGTTGGTAGCCTTTCCCCTCTAAGTTTCTCCACCGTCCTAAGAGTTAACAAAACTTCAGGAGTTCTGATGTTAAGGGAGTGATATGACTGTGTCTTAATAAATCATAATAAATAAAAGGACATTGAAAAGACATTTAGTCATTGGAATAAAGCTAAGGAAACACATGTTCCATTGGAATGGCTTCTATTAGTGACAGAACCCCCTATATTTTGGAATAATTCCCAGATGAAAGATTTTGCTGAAATTCAGACATTAATGAAACTAATATAAGCCATTCAGTACAGTGTGATTTTTTTTTTAACCTTGTGATTTGAGAGATATATTCTAAGAACCCAGTAATAAAGCCAAGCTGAACATTCGCTTAAATGTCTGATAGGACCAGCTGTGTGTAAGGGCCAGTCTGGCTTTGTCCTCTAAACTCTGCCATGTCTGGAGTCTTACAAAACCATCGATGACTTCGTTCTATCAGTAGAGTAGCATTGAGGGCTCATTAAAAAACAAACAAACAAACAAAAAAAAACCAGTAACTTGATTCTGAGGTAAAATTTTCAGGAAAGTATTAAAAGAAAAGTAGGTTTCCATGTAACCCCTCCCCCCCCGCCCCCCAAATAGCATTATGCAAACTCCAGGAGGCATTTGTAGTCAATTTCTATGATGATTGGAAAGAAGCTTTAAAAATTCATATAATCCTATAAAGACATTTGAAACAAGAGAAAGAAATAATTGTAACTTTTCCTTCAGGAAGAAACATGCTTCATGCTGATTTCCTCTTTTTAAAAAAACTGGAGTCCAGCGTTTTACTACTTACTTATCTTAACGTCTTCCCTTGTTAACTGAATCTTGAATAAACTTAGTTACCCTTTTGAAGGTGATAGTGTTAGAGACTGGTCTGGATGAAATCAGAAAAGTAATCATGGTAGATAGAGAGATAGTTACCTTTTATATAAAGGGTTGTGTGTATATATCATTTTCTGATAGACTTTAATTTTTAGAACAGTTTTATTAGATTCACAGCAAATTGAGATAACAGTACAGAGAGTTTCCACATACCTTTTGCTTCCACACATGCACAGCTTCCAGGACTATCAATATCCCCCACCAGGGTGTACATTTGTTACAATCATCGAACCTACATTGATACTTTATCATCACCCAAAGGGCACAGTTTACATTAGGGTCCACTCTTGGTATGGTATATTCTATGGCTTTTGAAAAATATTTGATGACATGACTCTACCATTGTAGTATCACACAGAATAGTTTCACTGCCCTAAAAGTCGTCTGTGCTCTGCCTGTTCGTGCTCCCCATTCTGATCCCAATCCTTGTCAACTCCTGATCTTGTTACTGTGTCCATAGTCTAGCCTTTTCCAGAATGTCATATAGTTGGCATTGTATGGTATATAACCTTTTTCAGATTGGCTTCTTTCATTTAATAATATGCATTTAAGTTTCATCCATGTATTTTCATGGTCTGATAGCTCATTTCTTTTTTTTAATGCTGAATAATATTTCATTGTCTGGATGTACCACAGTTTTATTTATCCATTCACCTGGACATATTAGTTGCTTCCAAGTTTTGGCAGTTATGAAAAAGCTGCTATAAATATCCATGTACAGGTTTCTATGTGGAAATCTTAATATTTACATGAGTTACTCTTCTTAATTTCAGATTTCTCAATATAATAGAGTTACTGTGAGAGTAATTTGGGAATTGGGAGTGTTGAAATGCTGTATGAAAGGGGTGGCATCTGAGTAGAACCTTGAGGGATGGATTGGTTTGGACACAGCTTGGAGCAGCTACGTTCTGTTGTGATGGGAACAGTATGTGTTTGCTTTTCTGCCTAAACTGCGTGGTAAGTGTAGGGACGCTGTGGACAATGTGCTTTTGGTGCCTTTAATGTTGGGCTAAAGAATATGGATTTCCTGGGCTTCCCTGGTGGCACAGTGGTTGAGAGTCCGCCTGCCGATGCAGGGGATACGGGTTCGTGCCCCGGTCTGGGAGGATCCCACATGCCGCGGAACGGCTGGGCCCGTGAGCCATGGCCGCTGAGCCTGTGCTTCCGGAGCCTGTGCTCCGCAGTGGGAGAGACCACAGCAGTGAGAGGCCCGCGTACTGCAAAAAAAAAAAATTAAAAAAAAAAAATAAAAGAATATGAATTTCCTTAGTTGAGGCCATGGGAGCCATGGCAGATTTTTGAGGTGGGGACTGATGAGTAGTATTACTCTGTTACTTAAACAGCTAGTTTAAACCTTCACTTGACCTTGCATAGGTCAAGATAATTGATTTAAAAGTAATAAAATGACATTTATTAATCAATACTTTATCATCATAATTGTTCACCAGTTTAGGCTAACCTTCCCTATTGTTGGTCCAAGTTAATGAGAGCTTACTATTGGATTGGCCAAAAAGTTCCTTCGGTTTTAAAGTAAAAATAAAGGACACAGTTTTCATTTTCACCAAGAACTTTACTGCACAACATGTATTCACCGTTTTGTTCCACTACCTTCTGCCATTTTTCAGTCAATTTCATAATTCCATCTTTCCAAAACTTTTTATATTTTTGAGCAAAGAACTGTTCCGGGTGCCTTTTACAGTCTTCCAGGGAATTGAAATTTTTTCCATTAAGAGAATTTTGTCAAGACCGAACCAGCCAAGCTCTAACAGTTTTTGCTTGGTTATCAAAGAGACATGCGGTCTTGCGTTATCCTGATGGAAGATTATGCATTTTCTGTTGACTAATTCTGGACACTTTTTGTCGAGTGCTGCTTTCAGTTGGTCTAACTGGGAGCAGCACTTGTTGGAATTAATCGTTTGGTTTTCTGGAAGGAGCTCATAATAGAGGACTCCCTTCCAATCGCACCACATACACAACATCACCTTCTTTGGATGAAGACCGGCCTTTGCTGTGGTTAGTGGTGGTTCATTTCACGTGCCCAACAATTTCTTCTGTTCCACCTTATTGTACAGTATCCACTTTTCATCACCTGTCACAATTTGTTTCAAAAATGGAATGTTTTCGTTACGTTTCAGTAGAGAATTGCATGCGGAAATATAGTCAAGAATATTTTTTTTTTGCTCAACTTATGTGGAATCCAAACATCAAAGAGATTAACATTACCAAGCTGGTGCAAATGATTTTCAACGCTTGATTTGGATATTTTGAGTATGTCGGCTATCTCCCAAGTGGTATAACGTTGATTGTTCTCAATTAATGTCTCGATTTGATCGCTATCAACTTCAACTGGTCTAACCGACTGTGGAGCATCGTCCAGCGAGAAATCTCCAGCAGGAAACTTCCCAAACCACTTTTGACACGTTTGATCAGTCACAGCACCTTCTCCATACACTGCACAAATCTTTTTTTGCGTTTCAGTTGTGTTTTTGCCTTTCTTGAAATAATATGCATAATAAGCATAATATGCCGAAAATGTTGCATTTTTTTCTTCCATCCTCAATATTAAAATACAAAAATTCACCAATTTTGATAAGTTTTTTTTAAGTGCACGCTGATATGACAGCTGTCACAATACAAGTAACAAAATTGTTTCGAATGACATTAAAGACAACTAAGTGCTACTAGAGCCATCTTACAGAAAAAACCAAACAAACATTTTGGCCAACCCAATAAAATGGGAATAAGAAGCCTTCCAGTGCAGTATATTCTGTTCTGGTATTCAAGATCATTTTTCACATAACAGTAAAATTCCACAGAACATAAAACTGTCCACAGGTTTTAATCATATTGAACTAGGGGTTATATACCGCAAAATGTTTTTGGACAATCTACCTTGGCTGAACTTCATTTCTTCCATTTGAGCAAACAGCCTTAAATTTCACTTAGTCAAAGAATTGCTAGATAGAACATTATATAAGGGAAATTAAGTGGGCAGGAAGCTTTGCTTCTCAAAGTGGAGAGATTTTGAAAATAGAGGAGAAAACTATCAAAGCAAAAGTATGGCAGCATCAGCTTCATTTGGGAACTTGTTAGAAATGCAGTTTCTCAAACTCAACCCCAGAAAGTCTGTGAGTGGGGCCCAAAAATCCATTATAAATGAGAACCACTGATGTAAAAGCATTGGGGATTGAGGAAGTGGGAAGTGAAGGCTTTTGCTGCAAAAGAGAGGGGACGAGTTGTCCACTTACTTTGTAATGTTTATTTTACAGACATAGCTCATGTAATCTTAACTCTAGCAAGTGTAATATTACAATGTCTTATTTTATAGATGAGAAAAAAAGAATAGTTTAAGAAGTAGCATAGTAAAGCTTCAATGCAGACTTCTCTTACTATGAACTCAGACCTCTGTGAACTTTGCCAGGCTATCAGGGTGTATAGATTGTCTCCCAGAAGGCAGCAGTGAGGCTCAAGCCACACCCCCAGCCTTATACTCCTCCCCCTTCTTTGCTCACTCTGCTGCATTTCCCAGCCTCCCTAACTAATGCAGGTTATCCCTCTTCCTGCATCCAGGGGGAGGCTCTATGGTCTAGTGAAAAGAGCAGAGCATGAGTGATGGGAATCTGGGATTTCCATCTCTCTGACTTCTGTGAACAAATCTTAGGATTCTGGGCCTGTCCTTTGGCATCTTGATGCCTCACTTTTGTCATCTGTAAGATGAACTAGATGGATCTCTACGTTCTGGATCTAGCACTTAATTATAGGCAGATGGTCAATCTAGGTGACCTCTTGAGGGTCCATTCCAATTCAGTGTTGAGAGGAGTTTGAAGCTGGAAGTACTTAGAATAGAATCTTGCTTATGTGTAAAATAAAGACAATGATTTTTGGTAGTGGTGTGGTATTAAAATGTGAAATCTTAGATGTTAAGAACCTGGCAGAGTGCTTGACGTATATGGAAGGTGCTTAATAAATGATTGTTCCTCGACCCCAGGAGCAAAACAGCCTCATTCCTGATTCTAGCATTTTCTTTCCATGAA
This sequence comes from Physeter macrocephalus, assembly GCF_002837175.3. Taxonomy (NCBI): domain Eukaryota; kingdom Metazoa; phylum Chordata; class Mammalia; order Artiodactyla; family Physeteridae; genus Physeter; species Physeter macrocephalus. Next base: position 70,811,043 of record NC_041227.1, on the reverse strand, counting down.
TTTAAACAGGTTAGCATTTTCTTGAGAGGGGAGTAGGAGATGTTAGATTTGCATTAAAATATAGTTAATTAAAGCATTCTATTAAGATTTTAAGACAGAGATCAAGAATGGGGCAATGTGACCCAATAAATAACGCAAATAGGTCATTATATTTGCAAAAAAAAAAAAAGTGTGATCCCCTGACTGTGGGAAGTTTTTGTAATAATAGTAGTTTGAAAAGATATTACTATAACATAAATAAAACATGATAAAAGATGCTTAAGGTGATACTCTCTTAAGTACTATATAGAAATGGAATACTTAATACTTTAATATCATGGTTTGGCAAAAGAAATTTCCTAATGGATCAGCTATTTATTTTATGAACTTGGGGCCAGCTTGTGGGTAGAATTCAAGAGTTATTTATTTCCTAATTTCTCTCACAATCTTTCCTTTTATAGAGAGAAAATGCTTTTACTTTTCATTTGAAATATTCTTACTGATTTTCTTTTCTGAAAACCTTCAGCAAATTTAGTTATTTTATGTACCTTCTTAGAAATAAGACATATTCATCCCAGTACACATTGTTTTTTTTTTTTCCAAGTTCCAGTTTCATTTCCTAAGGTGGTTTGATTATTCCACAGGGACATTTATCCCTATTTTGACATTTCTAAGTTATAGCCCATCTCTCTCATATTGAACAAGTACCTAAGCTCTTGGAATCTGTAAAATAGCTTGCTGTTGTAATATTTAATAAAGTTTGGACTCACCCATTAGTGCTGTGTTGGTGACAAATTGCTCTGCTGTTTTGGGATAAGAGGTCAGCTGTTGAAGTGCACCCGGTAGACTTTGGAGAGGAACTGGATTATGTATCAGCAGGCAGAAGACCCGGGCCTAGACCCTTCCTGCTGGTATTACTTTCCAGACCAACCTTTCAGTCTTTCTTGTTAAGGTCATTTGTGGGCATAATATCTTCTTTTTCTGAGGGTAAGAGACTCTTAGTTTCCCTCTCTTAAGGAGATCTGTGATTCCTTGCTTCTAGGGTGAAGCCGAGATATATTTGCATGGGTTGTAAATTGCTAAGAGCGCACTTTGGGCCTCGTTTGTGTATGAGAGCCCACACAGTTAAAGGCTTCTCCTTGGAGTGTAGGACTGCCCCCTTCCCCCTTTCCCACCATCACCACTGCAGCTCGATGGGCACCAGCAGGCACACCACATTTGGCCTTTGCTGATCGGCCTTGTTTTCAGTAGATAGGGTCACCCAACATTTCAATTTATAAGACAAACCAAAGGGTAGTTATTCTCATTGCTGCTGATTTTTTCCCCCTTCAAAATGGTTCACCCTGGGGGTCTTTAAAATACCAAACTACTCCAAGTTACTCTGCTGGATTTAAATGGGATTTTATATATAAAAATTCCATTTACACACTTAACAGGATGTTATGTTGGTATAGCAGAGTGATTACTAGCTAGATACTGGAGTCTTAACCCTGAGCAAGGTTAGGATCCCAGCCTTCTCACTTTCTGGCTGTGTGATCACAGACAAGTTATTTAGGGTCTCTCACCCTCAGTTTCCTCATTGATAAGCCAGGGGTCATAGTGTCTCTTAGATAACACTTTGTAGTGTTTAGGGCAATACAAACGAAAAGTGCTGTGTAAAGATGACGCATACATTGTGTTAGGAAAATCTAAGCTAGTTAACAGCACACCAGTGGCAGTGTTCCTTTTAAGGGTCATTTTGTCAGAGTTTTTGTTTGTCTCTCCTTCCTTCCCTTTGGATACGTTAGTAAACTCGAAAAGAACAGCCCAGAAAAGAGCTCACGTTCCTGCTTGGTCATATTTCTTCTGCTCTGTGGCTTGGCATGATCGATCGTCAGGAGGGCCTGAAGAAAATCAAACCATGAATTACCCTGCACTGGGTAACGGCAATGGTTCGGATGGCAGCCTCCTAATTTTGGCTTTGACTTTTGTCTTCTCCAGGCAATAGAAAATAGAGGGGGAGGCAAGAGTATGCCTTTTAATTACTGAGTTCTAAATTCTTGGAATGGGCCTGTTTTCTCAGGATCAGACTAGAAGGCGTCATTTTACTACAGAAGAGCCAAGAGCCAAGATTTGTCCTGAATGGATGTGGGTTCGGCAAAGCATCTTTAGCTTAAGGAATGAAAGCTTTGGATCGTTTTCAGTGTCTGTGCTTTACCAGGCTGCTCTTTATCCTTTTAGTGAGTCCCATTTGTCTGTCCTCTGTCAAGGGCTCGTGTACACCATGCTGATTTAGTGCTAACTGGGGAGATTAGAAATGCCTTGCCTGGCACTGTCAGCTAAACCTGAATCAGTGTCTGTGTACTCTGACCCATCTACTCAGAGAGGTTTACCCTTTGCTCTACTGCTCACTCTAATAGGCAGAAAAGCTCAGCTCACCCCAGCTTTTATACAGGGGTCAGCTCCAGAAACAGCTCCTTTAACACAGCAATAGAAGCAACACAAATCCAGCAAGCAGATAGTATACAATGGCTGCTTTTAGGCCTTGGAACAAAAGAAAGTGGTTTATCTTTTCTACACACCACTACCAATACTATTGTCTGTTTGCTAGAGAGTTTATCATTCCTGGGGGCCAAGGCCTAGGTTTTCTTTATTCAGTTGCCTTCCAAATGGAGACTGCCTGGTGCACTGGTCATTGTTTTTACCCAGAATTGTAATTTGGGGTAATTTAGTCATATAGACCTAAGGGGTAAATATGGTATTTGATGAACCCTGGATGGAAGACACACCTCCAAAATGTATGGTGAAAATCTTTCAAGGGTCCTAGCATGGAGGATATCCCCTTTTGAAATTTTGCCTTGGAGCTTAGAATTCTAACTTATGGCTCTATTAGACCTCTAAAACCATGTGAACTTTAGTTGGTAGTATCGTGAGTTGCTTCATCCTCTGTTCCTGTCTCCCCAGCTAGAAGATATTATTTTGTCAGTGGGTTACATTTCTTTCTCCTCTAAGATTTAACTTAGGGTTTGTTCTATTCATATTTGTAGCCCAGAGCAATAGTAGGTACTTATTAATTATTGAACAAATGAATGATTGACAAAGTGAACAGAGATTTGAAGTATGTGTGTTGGGCCATTTCTTTATGTTCGTGTGTAAAGAGCACCCTAACATAGCACCTGGGCAAATCAGTCACTTTTGGAAACTTATTCTGTCCCACCACTTTCACCAGCCATTCCTGTCAACCCCAACTCTCCTCCAGACACATTTGGTGATGTATTACATTTCATTTTTTATTTCTCTGTCTTCCCCCCAAAATAAAAAGAAAATTAAATGGCCAAACCAGTGCATTATGTTAACATGAAAGGAAGGTCTAATTTACCTTTTGACTACCAAAACCCAAGGAAAAAATGTTGTCTTGGCTGAAAACTTTGTCAGCCAGATCCTTTTCTGAATTGTATTTTGACTAAGAAGGAATTAAATCTTTTAAGCTCAGTTGAGCATTTCAGTGATGTTGCTGACAGATCTTTGCATTCTGCAGGAGTAGTTGATGCTATAATAATAAGAAATAAATCAGTATAGATAATTTTGCCATAATTTTAAAGCATTTTTGTAAAATCATGGTATAGAATCACATGTAGGATGTCTTGTGAATTTTCACTTCCGAAGCACATACCTAGGCAATTAAAGTTACTTTTGACTAGTTTCTCAATAGTGATTGATCATAAATTACAAAATTTTCACTTACTAAGTTATGTTTAAGAAGAGATAATTTTAAAGCATATGCTGTTTTATTTTGGACATGAATAGTCCTTTCTTCCTACCCAGCAAAAAGAGTCTTGATTTTCATTTTTCTCAAGGGAAGACAAATATTTAAGTTTATCTTTGATGAAGGAAACAAATAAAAACTGGATGTCTTTTGTCTGTGTGTAACAATGACCTTTACTGCCTATTTCTGAAGTTTTGTTTCCAGATCTTAACCCAGGGAATAATTTTAAGAATCTTAAAGTTTCTTATTTTTTCTTAAACTTTATGAAACTCACTTTTTTATTTCCCTGAGAGCTATTTACAAACTTCCGAAGCACTCTAGAGCATGGCAGTATCCATGTCAATGCAAAGTCAATCAGGAGGCTTCTTACCTTATGTGATGGTGTCAGATTTGATACACATCTTTCCCATTTAAGCACTTTATGATAGTCATTTCTCATTTCTTCAAGGAAAACTTCTTACTGGGGAAAAAGAGATTAAAAGTATAGTTTGATTAACTCACCATGGATTCCCACCTGCTTCCTTTTAACCAAAAGAGAATCATCATCAAAACAATAATTCTTTGCAAGGCTTGTGGCATTTAACTTCTTTCAACCAAATTAGTTCAGTTTACTGCCAGTCAATAAAGTCTGGTTTGGAGTGAGGATGGGAATTAATTATCTAAGATGGGAATTTATATCTTAAGAATGCAATATAAATAATATTTAAAGAAATGCAATTAAAAGTAACTTAGGAAATTTTTCCACTTATGAAATTAGCAAGATTTGTAGACATGAGACTAGTCACTGCTGGGAAAAATACAGTGGGACAGTCACTTTTACACAAGTCTTTTTATTTTTCAGGATTCTTCAAAATGTTAACACCTTTTGATGTATTAATTCTTTGTCAAGGACATTGTTATGAAATAGCAAATCAGGTGTGAAGAAAAACTTCTTGCAATCTAAATACCCCATATCATGCCAGTCAATGCATAGTTTATGTTATTTTTGTATTTTGGAATATTATGCAGAGGTTAAATGGTACTTTCAAAGAATATTTATTACTACAAGGGAAATATTTACAATATGTTAATTTTATTAAAAATTTATTAAGAAATACATGCACACACAAACACAATATTATTTGAATTATGTATAGAAAAAGAGAAAGAACAAGAATAAATCAAAAACGAGAAGAAAATGCACCCAGATGTGGGTAGTGATTATCATCAGATTGACAGAACATAAGCAGATTTATTTTCTACAAAATGTATGCATTACTTTTTATAATCATACATGATTTTGTTTCCAGGGATGTTGCATTAGCTACTCTGTATTCCTTCTAACACCCTAGAGCCATAGTGGCAGCAACTTCTCCACATACTATTCTATACCTTCAGAGTGAATGAACAATACTGGTTTAATAATGCATATGGCTTAACAAAAGAAAGGCAATCATATCAACCAGGTGATTAATATAATCACTTTAGCTTTCTGTCAGTTCTTTGGCTGACATGCTCTTTACCAAAGCAGAAGTTCTTAACAAACCACAGAGAAATGCTCAAACATGTCAGAATGAAATGCAAGTGATTGCTTGTTTTGCCTTGGGCATCTGCACTTTTGTAGAAGTGTGCTTTCTCAGTCTGAGACCTTTCGATAAGTAGTGGTAATCCAGAAGGATTGATGTAGTCATCCTGGACTAGTGATTTCTTTTTACCACTAAGACATTTCATTGTTATTTGCATCTTAATGCTTCCATGTATTTTTCTAAAGCATTAGGGAACTAGGTAAAGTCACTTTGCCCTTTTAAGTATGTGGCCAGATGATCCCAAGGACTACCAAGGCCCCTAAGTGATTAGGGAACGATTGACAAGAATCCTGACCTCTGTGGAGGTTAGGAAGGCAGAAGTTAGCCTCAGTAAAGGGGTTTAGGGAGTCACACACAGAGCAGAACTCTCTGACTCTACTTGGATAGAGCTGAGCCTCTGCCCTTTATGGTGTATGTGAGCCAGAGAATCCTTGCTTTGGAATTACTGTCTGTGAGAGTTATTGAGTCCCAGGGTGTTCCAAGCAAGGTTCGAGACACTCTCACAGATGCATTCAAACATTCATTTATTGATCACTTGGTCTTTTAGGACCACAGTTCTACCATTAATATCTAGCTGTGTAGCATAGGATCAGTTAGGTCAGATTCTTCCCTTGTTATTAATCCTAATTGTCCAGGCTTAAATTAAGTGTTACCAATATATGTCTATCCCAGTAATCCTGTCCTATATTAGGCTTCTTCATTCCAGGCTATTTTTTTGAGATCTATCAAGTGACATTGCTTATTATAGATTAGTTACTTCCCATGTAATAAATTCATTATTCTTATCAGTGGGGTACAATAATCTTGAATCAAAATCACAACTACTTTTTCTGTTTGAGAGTTTTCTGTCAACTTCTATCAAAGGCCATCTATTTTTAAGCTTAGAAGCCTTATTACTTATTTTGCCTATTTTCCAAATTATAATATATGAGTGTCAGGGTATAAAATATTAAATATGCTGGTTCAGTACCAGCTTTTCAGGATCATTGGGGACCATCCTGTTGTAATAGGAAAGCATTTGGCATGGCTTTTGGAATGTAGATAATTTCTGTAATTATTATAGGAAGAAAAATGCAGAATAAAGAATAATCTAAATATAATTAGAAATTAAATGAGAGCAGGTCACTATGACCAAGAATATAAATTATGAACCTCTCCATTTTCTATTCCTTTACTCCACGCAGGGTAAATACCCAACCTGTTATTTCCAAAGGGGCACCTGATCCTGGAAGCTTTGGTTTTTGACAGCAATTTAGTGTTCTGTGCCTACTTGTAGCCATGTTTGCCTAAAGGTAAGAAGATGAGCATGAGAACGTGTGGGGTACCTGTACAGTCAGCCTGCTGACACTCCCGGGATACTGGATAAGTGCCAAGGATATATGTATTTATTTACATTTGAACAGAAAGTATTTAAATGGGACAGGAATTCACTAAGTACATTTTAAAAATGCCTTAACAGTTGAGCATGTGAAGTTAAAAAAAGTTTAAAAGTTTTTTAAATAGCATGGATTGTGTAAAGTACTGTAGTCCTCTGAGGCAGATAGAAAGAACTCTTAAGACCTTTCCTGGTCTCTACCGGACATAATAGTCTATGATAAATTCACTGTTTTGGTTAAATTGTCAATTGAGCTTTCTATCATCTGCTCTGAAACCACTGCCCAATAAATCTAATTACCTTTGGGAATCCTGACTAGAAGCACTCCTTGGGTCTTCATACAGATGAGTGCATCATTTTCTGGCTCTCCTGTTTGTCTGTGACAGCTTCTCTGTAGGGCTGAAGGAAGAGAGCCTTCTTTACAGTTTTGCCAGCAGGGAGGAAGGAGATGCTGGTACCTGATCTGTGATCCCAGAAGACAGCATGTCCTCACGTCTCCCCGCAAACCCACCTTTGTGGGCTCTTTCTCATTTCTGTGGAACAATGATAGTCATTGGTTGCGTACAATGCTGAGCGTCCCCTACCTTATTGGGAACTCGTGCCTCTTTCCCCTGCCCCCTCCCACCATCAGAGATGTTACAGAGAAAGTGCCTATCGTCAACACAGTAGTGGGGAAAAAAGGGGTTCTCATTTCAGCAGGTGACTTGGTTTGCTGTCAGCATGCTTTTTTTCATATTGGCTTGTTGCTACAGGGTCTGATGCTGGCAGATTACAACTCTGTAGCTAGTCATTTTCGATTTATTTGAACCTATTTCTCCAGTCCACTGAGCTTTCACTGGCTAGCATCAATTCAGACACATTGCAATTCCTCAGAATTTCTATCGCCATCAGATGGTTCGATCTATGAGAAATTTAGCTAGGGGCATTTAGACAAAAAAGAAATACTGTGGCTGGGGAAGCATTTAAGTTAGAGGAGGCAGCCAGGGCTGTTTTATTACTTAGGCCTGTGTCACCTGTGATGACCCATGAGAGTGGAGAATATTGATCGCTTGTCACTCAAGGCATTCAGCAGATTGCATTGACAAAGCTTGGCAGGTCTCTAATAGCAGGGTTACTGGCCTTGGCTGTGACCCAGGGGAAAACTCTGCAGGCCCTATTACTTGGCGGCCTTTAACTCTTATAGAATTGGGAGAGAACACTGACAAAAGCAAGGACATGATTTTACGATTACAAATGGGTTTTCTAGCTTGCTTTCTTCTCCCCCTTTTTAATTTCACTTTTCTTCCCTTCCTTTCTATCTTATCTTTTCTCCCTGGTCCCTGCCAGCCCCTCCTTTCTTGTTATAGATGATCATGGTAGTATTGTTTTTCTAGAATAAAAATCAGTGTGGACTAGAGAATGTTAGCAGGCCTAGCATGAGGCCTGAGTTATTCTCTCCTTTTAGGGCAGCTTGGGCCTGACCACATTGTTTCAGGTGGTAGAATGTGCCTGTGTATATATGAGAACTTGATGTTTAGCCCATGCACAGCTGTTGTCTTAAGAACTGCCATTTTGGTTAAGAATCCGCCGGCCAATGCAGGGGACACGGGTTCAATCCCTGGTCCAGGAAGATCCCCCATGCCGCGGAACAAGTAAGCCTGTGTGCTACAACTACTGAGCCCGTGCTCTAGAGCCCTCGAGCCACAACTACTGAGCCCGCGTGCCACAACTACTGAAGCCTGTGCACGTAGAGCCCATGCTCCACAGCATGAGAAGCCACAGCGATGAGAAGCCCTCGCACTGCAACGAAGAATAGCCCCCACTCGCTGCAACTAGAGAAAGCCCACGCGCAGCAATGAAGACCCAACGCAGCCATAAATAAATTTATTAAAAAAAAAAAAAAAAAGGGGCTTCCCTGGTGGCGCAGTGGTTGCGCGTCCGCCTGCCGATGCAGGGGTACCGGGTTCGCGCCCCGGTCTGGGAGGATCCCACATGCCGCGGAGCGGCTGGGCCCGTGAGCCATGGCCGCTGGGCCTGCGCGTCCGGAGCCTGTGCTCCGCAACGGGAGAGGCCACAGCAGAGGGAGGCCCGCATACCACCAAAAAAAAAAAAAGAACTGCCACTTCATGACAGAGGTGATTTTCCCCTTCTTCGTTTCCTGGTAGCCAGGCTTGGTTCAAGCCTTCATAGTCTAGTAGGCTTCCTTTTTAAATTTCATACATAATCTTTGGTCGCAAAGAGTGTTCTGCTCTTTGCTGAGGTTCTTCTCTAAATATCTACATTTGATGTCTAGAATTGACTACATGGCTCCTGTTTTCTAGGTTTTCAAGAAGGACAAGCAAGCCTTGAATATTGAAGATTTCATTGACTTTGCATTTATATTCCAGTTTTCTGCTATGGATGAGTTATGTATTATTGGGAGGGTTACTTAATCTCTCTGAGGCTCAGTTTCTTCATCTGTCAGTGGAGAATAATATTACTTATCAAAAAGAAATGAAGTATTATCATACATGAATTATATCTCAATAGAAAAATAAATTAACTTGTAAAAAGTTTCTAGCATAAAAGCCTTCTCCTTCCTTCTCCCTTATACAACCGTAGGCCCAAGAAGGCAGAATGAGAACTAACATGTAGGCAGTATTTGAGGAATAGTTGGTATTATCGGAGACAGAAACATAAAAGTATTGCAAGAGGCTGTGGGCCTATTAATATTCTATAGCACTTTGAGCCACTTTGAATTAAAATACTTATCTGTGAAAGGTTTTATAATTCATATGACCTGAAATAATTTACACCTAATTAGATTTTGTCAACTGAATAATTCCATCTCATGTTGCTTCCACAGGAATAATTTAAGCAACTGCATTTTATTCTCAAAATAGCTGTAAATGTCAAATTAATTTTGTTGACATGATCAACATGTAGAAGAGCTACTTGGCAGAATTGTTTGTCAACTGAGTGTATTATGGGTCCCTACAAAATATGTAAAATTATGGTTTAGCTGACTTATGCAGTTTCTTGCTTTCCTCGAAAAAAGTCATTGGCAGCGGTTACAAAAACTGTTATATTATAGCATTTCTGCCCATCTGGTTAGGAAGTCTTTGATATCTGGAAGTTTTCTTTTTTCTTTTCATTATACATACAGTGTCTTTCCCTTTAGGAGTTATCTTTTTATCTGGGTGAGACTGGGTCCCACATAATTGCCTTAGTGTTTATTATATTCCTCACTAATGTCATGAGGTCCTTAGTTGACACTGGTCATGTATATATTATTGCTCAGTCTTACCCTACCTCTTTTTTTGGGGGGTGGGGGACCATTCCTTTCACTTGGAGAATCCTTCCATCCTCCTCTTTGATAATCCTGCCCAAGAAAAGTATCCTTTCCCTTTATTTCTCTCTCACCCTGATTATCTCATTTACTCCAAAATCCCTTCTCCACTCCATCTTGCTCTGCCTGGTTCCGCCTTCCAGCTGCTGATACCAGAGTCCTGTCATCTACCGGCATTACTTAATCCAGTGCTTCCCAGCTCTTGTCTCATCATGGCACATGTAGAAAATGATACTATTTGTACAGCAAGCACGTTGAGGTCAATAGACAAAGACTTCTTGCTGCTGGGGGCGGCTGGCCCAGAGGCCATAATCAGTGGTTAACTGGAAATTATAAATATCTCAGCATAAACAGTGTCCTGGAGGTTTTAGCCTAACCAGTCCCCAAGGTAGAGGTAATCCTGACAGATACTAGAAATTCACTCTTTTGGGGATATCTGGAATTAATCTGTGTTGAGCTCAGCATCCCATGTACTGTAAAAGACATCTCTGGACTTTCCTCCAAATTATTCCCACTTGTATCTGGTCATCAGGAAGTTTAGATTTCTTCTTTGAATGCCTTGGGGTGTTGACACCTTAACTTTGCCAGCCTCTGTCCCAAGGGGAATAGACCTGTGTTTTACCTTCATTTTCTCCTTAGGAACTTGCAGCTTCATCCAGAATAATTCCCCTCCTAGACATCACAGGATTGCTTTCCCATTGGCAATAAGTATGGTTATAGCTCAGAGACAACTGTTTCCTGTACTTATGTCCCCTACAATAATACTGGATCCTTAAAAGAATGAACCAGTGTCCTTTTGAGTTTAACTCATTAGAGATTTAGACTTTGCATTTTGGTCTCGTTGGGAGGGGATATCTCACTGCAGAGTTGGCCTCTCTGGCCCTGATTATGTTTCCTTTTGGCTTTTTCTAATTTCTCTGCTGACCTGCTGTTGACGCCCCAGCATGCCTTGTAGCTAAAGGCTCTCAATATTCAGTGTACTCTGTGAATATGTAAACTATATATATTATATGAAAAAAATGAACTGCAGGTTTAAGTATGCCAATATTTGCCATAGAATTCATTGCCAAAAGACAGTGTCTATTCAGTCTCTTTAATATACCTATGAAGAAAAGACCTGAAAATTTCTGATCTTCATAAGGGAGAAGAAAGTGAATTTTAGAAACTATTGATTAATAAGCTTAAAATAGACCCAGAAAAAGATTCTAGAAGGTATTACTAATGAATACTTTCTGAGGAATTAGTAAAAAAAAGTAATCACTGGGAATCACTGTGGGTTCACTTAAAATGTTATGCCAGCCTATATTGTTTCCTTCAGACCAGAGATTGGCAAACTTTTTTCTATAAAGAGGCAGAAAGTAAGTATTTTAGGGCTTTTGGAGCATACAGTCTCTGTTGGAACTAGTCAATTCTGCCACTGTAGCACAAAGCAGCCACAGACAATATGTAAATGGATGGACATGGCTGTATTCCAGTAAAACGAAAACAGGCAGTGGGCTGATTTGGCCTGTGGGCCATAGTCTGCCGACCCCTGCTTTAGAAGAATGTCTTAAATGATGTATACTTGGATGTCTGTAAGTAATTTTACAAAGTCTTCCACAGAGTCTTTGTAGAGGACATGGTGAAGTCTGAAGTTAATAATAGTGTAGTTAGGCAGAATTATAACAGGTTGAATAGTTATGCGAACGTGAAGGTTGTCTGTGTTTGCCTGCCATGAGGCTGTGCATTTGATTCAGTTTTGTCAACATTTTTATTTGTGACTTGACTGAGGTCAGGGTTGGCTTGTGGATCAGACAAGTGGATAACCCGATACAGGGAGAGATCAGTTGTACTGGTTGACAGGAGCAAGATCCTGAAAGGTCTTATGCTGAAAAAATAGTTCAAATCTATCAGACTGAAATATTGAAAAAAGATGTGAAATCCTACATCTAGAGCTAAAAATGCATCTTGACAGTACAAATACAGATTGTGAAAACATAGTCTGATGGCAGCCTGTTTGAACAAAGCTAGGAGAGTATTCAATTTAGGGAGCATGTAGAGATGGTTATCCAGGTGTTGGAAGGGACTCAGAATCATGTCCTAATAGAAATGGTTGCAAGAACTGTAGGTATTTAGCCTGAAGGAATATGTAATAACTGTCCTCAATTATTTAAAGGGCTGTCGTGTAGAAGAGGGATTGGACTTATTCTGGAGGTTCCCAGTAGACACAAGTAAGAGCAGTGGGTAAAAGATATAGGCAGATCCAATATATAAGGAAGAACTTTCTAACAATTTGAGCTGTCCAAAAGAGGGATGGACTTTATTTGGAGGGCTTAGGTCACTGGGGATAATATAGACACCTGTTGTTGACCTTGTAGTGATGTTGTGAGGTAATGGTAACTTTGACTTATAGTTGGGTGAGGTGTTTTTTATGGGCACTTCCAATTCTGAGAGTTCATAAAGCAAACCCAGGGAGAATGTCCTGTGTCCTATGGCCCAGCAATTGGCAGAGCCCAAACCCAGATGTTGTGAGCCCCCTGCCGAATTTATATGGTTCAAATGCTGAATATATGTGTTCCACATATGTATCTGTACCTGTCATCTTTATGTGTGTGATTGGTCAGAGTCCCGTCACATTTGCCTTGTTATCTCACAAAGCCTAACAGATGCTCTGTACCTAGTAGGAACAAAATAGGTGTTTGTTCAGCTAAAGCGAATAACGATTGAGACATACCCACGTGTCTTTCTTTTACTGATCCTGGTTTCATAAGGAAAGCCCTTGGAAGATTATCAGAAATCGTACCTGTGGATTGGCAAAAATTGGTGGTATCGATTGAACAGCTCTGTGCCTTCGTTTCTCTCTGTGACACCCACATACAAATGCCAACACTTTACCAGGAATGGAAGCGATCAGGCTGCACTGTCCGACCAGAATTGTTTTACGTCCTGTGGATGACTTTGCATTGCCCACTTCCTGCTTTACTGCTTCCTGTGCAGGCCTCCCTGCTAAATTATAGTCTGTACCTTTGGATGTCTGGAATATATTTTCCATTCTTCTGAATACTGTATGCCTAAAGTAGTCATCTGCTGTCATTATAATTCTGGAAGATTTATTGCTGAGGTTGACAGTGGATCTTCCAAGGTCTTACTCTTTGATGTTTTGTACTTGGGCAAGTGGTCAGGGATCATGGCCCATTTATCACTGCATTTCCCATTCCTGTACTCAGGGTCAGGCATATGGTGGGTCATCAGTGAATGTTCAGCTATTTGCTTTGGTAGACTCTGGTTAGTCTTTACTCAGCCTAATGAAGTAAAGTTTGTTTTCCAAGGCAGTGTTTTCTTCATCTTTTGTGTCCACCGTGCTCTCCCTACCTATGTCTTCATTTTCAGTGCTGTTTTGTGTCTTTATGGATACTAACTTCTAAAAGGGTGGAAGAGGGGCCAAGATATAGAGGTTGAATCTCTACTACTAACCAACTTACCCCAGCTTCTCCAAGAGGGAAAGGAGGGAAGAGACAGGGAGGAAGGGGAAGGTGAAGAAAAAAGGAAGTGAGAGAGGGGAGTAGAGAAAGAGAAGAAGCATCCTCTATCGTCCTGAGAAGACTTTATTATTGTTCTACAACTTTTGTGCCCCCTTTGTGTAAACTCTGGTCTGTTCCCATGTTTTCAGTGCATTTTGTGAGTATGAGCTAAGAGAGCCTTGGGACATATCTATATTAGAAAATAAAATAACTGTTAACATTAGGACTATATCTTTTCTTTTTTCTTTTTTCATTTGGTAGAAATGATTTGATTCATTTGGTAGAAAACATGGAACAGTAGGGTTAGCCAGGGTTAGCTTTGCCTGGAGAAATGTTCTGTTTGCCTGTGCTTCTACAGATTTATAACCATCAAGTAGGACAGCCTGGTTGTGAATGAACTTGTAGAGTTGATAGCTTTATGCACCCCTTACCAACCAGTGGGAAGAACCCAGATACTATTTTCCTAATGATAGGGAGGCAGGAGGCTTGCTTTTGTAACAAAAGGATCATAATTTGGTGTACTGGAACTAGCTTGTTAGCAATTCACAGGAACCAATTGTTAATTTTTTAGGAATTTTTTGATCTGGTTATAAACATAGCCTTTAAAGAAATTAAGTTATATAAACTTAGTTTTTGCTTTTAATATAATTTACTTAATTATAATAAATGTTCAAAATGCATCACTTCCTAGTTATTTTGCTACTGTCTATGTCCTTGAGGTTATCGTGTGGTAGAAATACTACATAATGATGTGCTACTGACCATCTCTTCCCAACCCTGCACTTAGTGACATCACTTCTGTAGCTTGAAATCAGCCATGATTGGAGTATTTACACCACAAAAGTTGGTGAATTGTACAAATCCAGACTAGATCTGTTGTTCTGTTGATTATCTAGACTTTTAAAAAATGAAGGAGAAAATGTTATTAATACAGATTAAATTTAAAAGTGTGTTATATCTCTATTCATCTCACTGTGGATAACACAAAAAGTTGAGGAAATATTCTGCCTGTATTTTAAAACTGTTATCTAATTCAACTAAGACATTATTTGCCTCATTGACAAATGAAGTTCTGACATATGTCTTTTCTTTGTTCTCCTTTCATTTTACCGGTTTGAAAATATCAGTCAAGTTTCACATGAGAATTATACTCATTCTTCAAACGCAGTCATAGACTGGCTATAGATAAAGGAGTTCCATACATTACAACAGAAGCATTCTGTGAAATCAGTTGGCTATTTGGTTGGATATTACAATAAAGAGTATTATATACTTTGTTATTATATGTAAATTGGTACATGTCCTTTATATCACTAAAATTTGTAATAAATATATGTAAATGTGTTATGCATACATCTTTTTCCAGGTTGCTGGTTGTTAAACATTTACCAACACACCACTGTTTAAAATCCAAATGGGCTGTGTCTGGCTAGCTTAGTTTGTAGAGCATGAGACTCTTAAAATCCAAATGGAAATCAAGGTGAGTGGTGACCTTGTGTAAATGGTGAGATTTTTGCTTTCAATATGACAAGAGGATCAAATGCAGTAAAGGAAATCTTCCTGATTACAGAATATGAAGTTGGGATTTTGAATGCTAGCTACTGTAGAACACTTGAAGGACAAAGTGTTTATTGGTTCTTGAAGCATGTGTACCACATTCAAAATAACTAATTAGAGGCTGTTGAAGAGAGGTGTTAAATATCGTTAGAACCTCATCAAGGCTTTGGAATCCAATGAATTGAAAGATAGTTGAGTGAGGAGGAGCTTTGGACACAAAGCAGGCAGTTTAGTTATCCAAAGCATTTACATCAAGTAGCAAATGCTTGAGGATTTATCTATTTGCAGTTTTCTCTCAGAGCCTAATCCATGAGGAATACGGAGTGGGGGTAGGATGGAGGCTAGCCTTTATTTTGCATTGCTCTGAGAAGTAGTGCAATAAAAGAATAAATTCAGTGTTCTGGAAACATTATAAATGAAAAATCTTGTAATATGAAGAAAGGGTTTGTTGTTTTTTTTTAAAGTAAGATTAGAAATTCAAAGCAAAATGGTCTTCTCTTTCTATTTAACCAGCTAAGACAGCTCAAGTAAAAGTATATTTTTGTGAGAGATTTTTGCTTAAAGAGAAGAGTTATTTCCATTCATCTGTTAAGACTCAGTGTTCAGGAATGTTTTGTTTAATCTACTTTAACTAGAAACAAAATGTGCTTGCTAAAGTTTGTAACTAGAATTGCAAGGTGATCTAATAACTTTGAAAGTCACTTTTAGTAAATGGACATCCAAGTTTTGTTAATGGAATGGTAAATGTGAAGAAATGAAATACCAGTTGATGCCAGTTAATGTTAACTTAGGAAAGAAAAAAATTTGGTGAGTTTTTCTTTAAAGTAAGTGTGTGTGTTTTAAAATGTCGACATGTCTGGTGTTGTGTTGTACATTTGCTTTGTGTCTGTGTGGGAAATGGCGAGGTATTATTAACATTATGGTTCCCTACCTCCAAGATCCATTCCAAAACTAATTTTATTAATCCTAAGAATGTAACTGTAGAAATAAAATGGCTTTTCAGTCCTGTGTTGACTACGTGCCTACAATGTTGATTTGCTAATACCTGGAACTTCCAAATTAAATCTTATGGTATATGGATGATTTATTATAATCTCTCCTACAAGGAAATTCATCTTTAAAACTTTAGAAAATCACCCTAAGTTGGGGAGTGAGGAGCATTTCTAATTCAAAGCAGGAGTCAGGCTAAGATCACATGTCTCTGCAGAGGAAAGAGGGGAGGTTTTACTTGTTGCATATGTTTTAAAAATATTTATAGATACAGCTGGACTTTTAGTACTTTACTTCTGGTTTTAATGCTGGAATTCCCAAAGGACTGAAATTGTTCCAAACAGTCTGATCTGTGTCTGAAGTTCAAGAACAGTATATAGTGGATCTAAAAACTTTAATCCTCCTTGGAAACTTTGAATGGGAAAGCTGGCCTTTTTGTCCTGTGTTTCTTGAATTTCCTGTTAACAGAACACCTCTTTGCCTCCTATTCAGTCCCTAACCAACTGCAGACTGACTTTGGTCTTCTCTACTAAAACATTTTTTATATATGGTCATCAGTAAATTCCTAAGTCATAAAATCTAGTGATTTTCCTTATTTCCCATCCATCCAGTCACCGGTCATTTTATTCTGTGCCTGTTATGTAACTTGATGCTAGGGATTCGTTAGTAAATGAGGCAGATGTATTCCTTGACATCGTTAGACACCATTGACCTTCCTCCCTTAAATTTCATGAAATCACCAACCTCTGGTTTGTGAAATCATTCACTAATGGTTCTTTTAAAAATGCTGATTCCCGCCCCCACCTCTGCCTCCATGATTCTGCCCCAGGCCCACTCTTTAGGTGATGATTTATTTTCTTGATACTTTCTAGGTGATTTCATATGGCCAAGGCTTTCAGGTTACCTGACTATACACATATTGCATATATATATATATGCTCAAATTAACTTCACATATAGTGATGTAATATAATTGTAGACAGTTGTATTTTCTTTAGTTTTTAATAGCTTTATTGAGGTATAATTCACATATAATGAACTGCTCATATGTAGACTTTACAATTTGATAAGTTTTGACATATGCATATACCCATGAGACCATTACCACTATCAAGATAATGAACATATCCATCACCCCCAGAAATTTCCTCCCGTCCCTTTGCAGTTCCTACCTCTATCACCTTCCGTCCCACCCCCATACCCTCCCCTGTCTCCAGGCAATCACTGAATTGCTTTCTGTCACTAGAGAATAGTATGCATTTTCTAGAAATATATGTAAGTGAAATCATACAGTATGTACTCTTGTTTTCTTGGCATGGCTGCTTTCACGTAGCGTAATTACTCTGGGGTTTATCCATATCATTGTGTATATTAACAGTTCCTTTCTTTTTATTGCTCTTATTATTACATTCTGTACCACAGTTTGTTTATACATTCACCTATTGGTGGCCATTTGGCTTGTTTCTATTTTTTTGTTATTATGAATATTTATGTACAAGTAGAGCATGCATTCTTTTCTCTTGGGAGTGGAATGACTGGATAATGTGGTAGGTGTATGTTAAATGTTTTAAGAAAATGCCAAACAGTCATCAAAGTGGTTGTACCGTTATACATAGCTACCAGCATTGAGTGAGAGTTCCATTGCTTCCATATCCTCTCTAATACTTGGGATTGTCAGTCTTTTTCATTTTGCGGTTCTAATAGTTGTATAGTGGTATCTCACTGTGGTTTTGAATTGTATTTCCCCAATGACCGATGATGTTAAACATTTTCATGTGTTTACTTGTCATCTATTTTGTCTCCTTTGGTTTAAATCCCTTGCCTATTTCTTTAAAAAATGGGCTGTTTATTTTTTGTATTATTGAATTTTGAGAGTTCTTTATTCTGGATACAAGACCTTCATCAGATATATGATTTGCACATATTTTCTCCCAGTTTGTGGCTTGTCTTTTTATTTTCTTAACAATATCTTGTAAGAGCAGAGTTTTAAATTTTCATGCATTCTAATTTATCAGCTTTTTAATGGATTATTCTTTTCGTGTCATATCTAAGAAATCGTTTGTAATCCAAGGCTGCAGGTTTTTTCCTATGCTTTCTCGTGGAAGAGTTATAGTTTTACGTTTTATATTTAGGTCTCTCATCTATTTTGAATTAATTTTTGTATATGATGCAATGTATATAATAAATCATTTTCTTTTTTAAAAAAATCTATCTAATTGTTCCAGCACCATTTCTGGAAAATGCTGTGCTTTCGGCACTGAATTGCTTTTGCATCTTTGTCAAAAATCAGTTGTCTATATATGTGTGGGTCCAATTTTAGAATCTCAGTTATGTTCCATTGATTGTCTGTCTTGGTGTTGCCAAACTAAGGACCATGGGACAAATACAACTCACAGCCTGTTTTTATAGAGTTAAACAGAAATTATGAGAAGAGGAAGAGAAGAAATGTGACAGAGACCATATGTGGTGTGCAAAGCCTAAAAATATTTACTATCTGGCCCTTCTCAGAAAAAAATTTCCTAAGCCTGGTCTATCTTGATGTCAGTACCGCATGTCTTGATTACAGTATCTTGAAATCAAGGAATGCTAATCTTCCAACTTTATTCTTTTTCAAAATTGTTTTGGCTATTCTTTGTCCTTTTCATTTCCATATGAATTTTAGCATAACTTTGTCAGTTTCTTCAAAAAAGCACATGGGGATTTTGATTTAGATTGTATAGAATGTGTAGATCAATTTGGGAAAAATTGACATCTTAGCAATTTTGAGTCTTTTGTTTCATGAATATAGTATATTTCTTTATTTCTTTAGGTTTTCTTTAATTTCTCTTAGAAATGTTTTGTAGTTTTCAGTGTACAGATCTTTAACATTTTGCCAGATTTATCCCTATGTATTTTTGATTCTGTTGTAAATGGTGTTGTTTAATTAATTTCAATTTCCATTCCTAGCATATACATATATAACTGATTTTTTTTATATAACTGATTTTTATATATTTATCATGTATCCTGTAACCTTGATAAACTCACTTATTAGTGCTAGTGGCTGTTTTGTGGATTCATTTGTATAGATGACAATGTCATCTGTGAATAAAGATAGTTTTACTTCTTTCTTTTCAGTCTGGATGGCTGTCATTTTGTTTTCTTGTCTTATTGTACTGTCTACAGTCTTCAGTGCAGTATTGAATAAAAGTGGTGAGAGTGCCAGTCTAAGTGACTGCCATCACCGTGGGTGTCAGTGTGAGCAGATGGTACCAGGGACTATGCACCCCTCCCCCACTCCTTAAGTCCCCAAGAAAAGGAGGAAACAGAAATTCCCAAAGCCACTAATGGCATCTTCTCTATGCCAGGCACTTGTTCTAGGCACTTGTATTACAGCAATAAATAAAAAAAAAAAAATCTCCAAAAAAAAAAAAAAGTGGTGAGAGTGGACATTCTTATCATTTTACTGATCTTAGGTGAAAAACATTTAGTTTTCCACTATTGTTTAGTATGTTAGCTGTATGTTTCCTGTAGATGCCCTTTATCAATATGAGGAAGATCCTTTCTACTTCTTGTCTGCTGAGAGGTTTTATGAGAAACAGATACTAGAGTTTTGTCAGCTGCTATTTATGAATCTACTGAAATGATCGTATGATTTTTTTTTCTTTTTTAGTTTGTTAATATGATAAATTTCACTGATTGATTTTCAAATGTTAAACCAACCTTTTATTCCTAGGATAAATACCACTCCATCAGGATGTATTATCCTTTTTGTATATTGTTGAATATGTTTATTATTCTGTAGTGTTCTTCCAGTTACTTTGGTTTTAATATCAGGATAATTCTGGCATTCTAGGATGCCATTTTTTTTTGGAAAGATTTTGTGTAGTATTAATATTAATTTTCTCTTAAAATATTTGGTAGGATCCATCAGTGAAGCCATCTGGACCTAAGTTTTCTTTGTGAAAGGTTCTTAACTGCAAATTCAGTTTCTTTAATGAATAAAGGACTGTTCGGGACTATTTCTTCTTTTTTTAAATTTATTTATTTTATTTTGGGCTGTGTTGGGTTTTCATTGCTGCGCGCGGGCTTTCTCTAGTTGCGGCAAGTGGGTGCTACTCTTCTTTGCAGTGTGCAGGCTTCTCATTGCGGTGGCTTCTCTTGTTGTGGAGCACAGGCTCTAGGTGCACGGGCTTCAGTAGTTGCAGCACACGGGCTTGGTAGTTGTGGCTCACAGGCTCTAGAGCGCAGGCTCATTAGTTGTGGAGCATGAGCTTAGTTGCTCCGCGGCATGTGAGATCTTCCTGGACCAGGACAGGCTGTGTCCCCTGCACTGGCAGGCGGATTCTTAACCACTGCGCCACCAGCGAAGCCCAAGACTATTTCTTCTTGAGTGAGCCTTGGCAGTTTGTATCTTTCAATGGATTCATCCATTTCAAATTTATTGGCATAAAATTGTGCATATTTCCTTTACATATTGTTTATATATTTGCTGAATATTTTTAGAATCTGCTCTGATGTGACATTTCTAATTTTTGGTATTAGTAATTCATGCCCCCGTGCTTTCTTTCCCTGATTAATCTGGCTACAGGTATCAGTCTTACTGATCTTGTCAAAGAACCAGCTTTTCGTTTTATTGATATTCTTTATTGTCTTTCAGTTTTCTCTTTCACTGATTTCTGCTCTTATTTCCTCTATTCTTCTTACTTTTGTTTTTATTTGCTCTTCTTTTTCTAGTTCCTTATGGTAGAAGCTGAAGCCATTGACCTGACACCTTTCTTCTTTTCAAATATAGTTAGTGCTATATATTTCCTCCTTAAGTACTATTTTAGGTTTATCCCCCAAATTTTTTTTTTTTTTTTGCGGTATGCGGGCCTCTCACTGTTGTGGCCTCTCCCGTTGCGGAGCACAGGCTCCGGACACGCAGTCCCAGCGGCCATGGCTCACGGGCCCAGCCGTTCCGCGGCACGTGGGATCCTCCCAGACCGGGGCGCGAACCCGGTTCCCCTGCATCGGCAGGCGGACGCACAACCACTGCACCACCAGGGAAGCCCCTATCCCATAAATTTTGATATGCTGTGTTTTCACAGTCATTCAAATCAAAATACTTTCTAATTTCCCCTTTGATACCATTGTGGTCAGAGAATGTACTTTGTATCACTTGAATCCTTTTATATTTATCAAGACTTGTTTTATAACCTAGAATATGGTCTATCTTGATAAAAGTTTCCATGTGAACTTGGCAAAAATGTATTTTGCTGTTGTTGAATAGGGTGTTCTATAAATGCCAATTATTGTTGATTGTGTTCTTCATATCTTCTATAGCCTTTCTGACCGTTTACTCGTTACATCAGTTTTTGAAAAGGGATATTGGAATCTCTGTTTGTATATTTGTCTACTTCTCTTTTTAGCTCTATCAGTTTTTGCTTCATTTATTTTCAAGCTTTGTTATTAGATGCATAAACATTTAAGATTTTTATGTCCTCTTGATGAGTATTATTATGAAACATTTTTCTTCTGAAACTTACTTTGTCTTACATTAATATAGCTACTAAATTTTCTTGTAATTTGTATTAGCTTGGTGTGTCTTTTCCATTCTTTTTTTTAAACCTATTTGTTTCTTTACATTTAGAGTATGTTTCTCATAGAGAGCATGTGTTTAGGTCCTTTTTGTTTTTATTGAGTCTTACAATCTTTGCCTTTTTAATTGTGGATATTTAGATCATTTACATTCTGTATGATTGTTGATATGGCTAGTTTAAAATATTTTATTCTCTGTATTTTTTTCTACATTTTCATCTTTTCCTCATTTTTTTCTGCCTTTTTAAAATCAGTTGAATATTTTTTATGATTCCATTTTATCTCCTTTCTTGGCTTAATAGCTATAACTCTTTGTTTTGTTATTTTAGTTGTTGCTTTAGGGGTTATAGTATA
This sequence comes from Physeter macrocephalus, assembly GCF_002837175.3. Lineage (NCBI taxonomy): Eukaryota > Metazoa > Chordata > Mammalia > Artiodactyla > Physeteridae > Physeter > Physeter macrocephalus. The sequence goes on along the minus strand of NC_041227.1, from coordinate 70,789,112 downwards.
TCTTATCACAGTCTACCTTCAAGTAATGTTACACAATTCATATGTAGCATAAGAACCCTGCAGTAGTATATTTCCATTTCTCCCTTCTCTTCATGTTCTTGTTGTCATATATTTTTTACTTCTATATATGTTGTAAACTCCATAGTACCTTGCTACTGATTTATAATTAATTATATTCTGAAGGGACTTAAATAACAAGGAAAAAATTTATACTTACCTGTGTTGTTATACTAGCACCTCATTCTTTCGTGCAGATCTGTATTTTTGTGTTATCACTTGTCTTCTGCCTAAAGGACATTCGTTAACATTTCTTAGAGTGCAGGTCTGGGGCGATTAGTTCTTTCAGCTTTTGTAGTTTTGAAAAGTCTTCATTTTACTTTTGTTTTTGTGAGAAATTTTAATTGTGTATTGAATTGTGGGTTGATAATTTTTTTCTACCAGTATGTTAAAAGTATTTCACTGTTTTCTCAATTGCATTGTTTTCCATGGCAAAATCAGCTATCATCCTTATTTTTTCCTCTATATATAATGTATCTTTTTTTTTCTGTATGCTTTTAAGAATTTCTCTATTATTTGTTTTGAACAATTTGATTATGATCTACATTGGTGTAGTTTTCTTTATGTTTCTTATGCTCAGGGTTCTTTGACCCTCTTATATTTGTGGGTTTATAGTTTTTTGTCAAATTTAGAAAATTTTCAGCCTATTTTGATTCTCTTCACCTAATTGTTTCCTAACGGTCCAATTTAATAATATGCTAATGAAGAAATTTTCAAATTGTCCATATAGAAGTTACTACCAAGCATTTGATATTTAGAGTGACAGAATCAAGTCTCAACACTTGGAACAAAACACTGTTTTCACATTTAAACTCTGGGATTGGTGAGGTTTTAAAGGAAGCTCGTGTATTAGAGCCTCTGCTTTTATAATCACATGTTTTCCTTTTCGGCTTACATAGCTCCTGATATTCTTGGAAGTTAGGTGAGGAAAATATGGTCCTCAAGCCTGAGATGGTGGCTGGCCATCTGGATACTGTGGTGAATATCTGAGCACCTACTTTTCAGTTCTGAGTCACATCAGCACTAAATTTCCTGAAGTGCTATCTATTTCTTCCCAGTGTTGTATTTATATGAAGGCTGCCATCTTGTTAGAATATAAAATTTAGTGGAAATATTTTTAGGTGTGTACTTTGTCCCAGTCCTATAGTTTGCTCTGGTGATATACCAGGGGAAGAGCCTTAAATATTCATCTGCTGGTTATCAAGTAGAGGGTGTTATTCTTTTAATTTCACTTATATTTTTCTATATCTATAACAGAGAAAAGTTCTATAAACAGCAGTCAAATCCCTCAAATTATATGAATGCGTTCCTTACAGGTCGATGACTAAGGAGATGGCTGTATAAAAAGGATACTTTCAGCAGTACATTTTTATTCTCTTCCTTTTTAGTAAACCAGCTTTGGCAGATGAAAAGGAATCTCTGCTATAGCTCAGATTTCCTATGTTAGGCATACTTCAGCCATAAACTTAATTATCACAAGAATTTTCAAATGACTCCAACTTTTTCTGCACTTGGTACCAGAGAATACCAAATTCTATTTTTGAGCTGATAAAATCCTCCTTCTGAAAGCATTTGTTTATTATATTACAGCTTCACATGAGCTGAGCTCCATCCTGACCCTGTGTTAAGTGTCTGTGGTAGATTTCATTACATCCATATACTGGAAGTCCTGCCAATATACTGGCAGCAAAATCCTAGTGGAAAATAAATGGCAATAAAAAAGAGAAATGATAGCCTCTGTGAGTGGTGAGGAGCACAGCTTTATTGAGACTGGACAACCCCAGAGTAGTGACTTGGCCTGCAGACATGAGCTTAAGAGAGTGTGAGTGAAAGCTGATATTGGAATAACGATTCTGTGGCACAGACATGGGAATAATTTAATTAATTGCACTGAAATTTCTTTGATGAATAGTTATGTGGTGATAAGCATGAGGTCGAACAGCAGAATGAGTTTCAGCTTTTTAATGGGGCAAGCACAGCTGCAGTTTTGGATGCCTTCCCACTTTATTTTTCCCTGCAGCTCTCCACCGATTTACTCATCCACTTCTCTCCAGCTAAGCGTCCCAATAGCAGGGCTCCCTCTCCATGTCTGCTGAGCTGAGTGGCAAGTACATTTGGCCATGGGAAGAAGGCTGGTGACTGGTTTGAAATAAAAACTAGATCAAACGAAAATTGTAGGATGGTTTCCTTATATTGGCTGTACCTCCCCTCCTCCCCAAATCTCTAGGTTGCTTTGCTTCTAAGTTGTACAAAGATTTTAATAAAAATTTCTTGTCCCTGGAGAAAGAAGCATGTCTTTGTTGTCAGAGAGCTAGAGGGAAATGAGCATTGCAGCCCAGCTGGAGCACTAGCATTAATCCCATGATTCGTAGCCCGTATTTTCAGACAGATCAATCACTTATGGCTGTAACCAATCTCTCACCATTTTCTTGCTGTGCAGGGCTCCATTTCCAGACTTGGCAGCTGACATAACCTTCCAACTTGATAGAACTTCAGCTGCAAATCTCTTCAGGTCTACTGCCTCCATTCATTGAGGTTATACAAATGAGTTGTTATATAAAAATCAAAAGTCAAAAATTGTGGGTGGTAATCTCAGCTTGGTTCAGTAAACACCCATGGATCCTAGGCAACATCGTCAGTTGAATTTTTTTTTTAAACAGGATGAATGATTCAGTTGTCTTCCTTCCTTCACTTTTATGGACAGGCTTTGCATGAGAGAAAAGCCTTCTCTAGAGGGAAGAAATTATCCACAGTGGATGCATTTCTTATCAATTTATAAGTTGAAAGATTAACTGAGAATAGAGAGAAAGGAGATTATGAGGAGACACGAAGGGCATGTACAGGTGAGCTGTCTCTAATGCATTTCACACGGAGTGAGTCGCCCCTTTTCAGCTGCTAGGCTGCCTAGGCTTAAGGCCAGGAGATTCTGTATCAAAAATAAGTGACCTTGCTAACACCCAGGTGTCAGAGAACGTGTAAGCTGTTTTATAGAGTATGTCATTGTGTGAATATAGAAGTTCTGTCAAGTATCTAAACTCAACAGCCTTTGAGGACTTTACCCAGAATTTATTTAGAAGGCTTCAGCATAAGTACTCCATGTGTTGAAGCCTTCACAGCTATGCCAAGCCTTCCTGGAAGAGGTGATTAGGGACCAGATGAAGGAAATTACAGAATTTTGTGATTTGACTCATGACACACAGGTGTGCAGCTGTTGGTAAAGCATGTATTGTTCTCTTCTGTGCTCTCCTCTTTCCTTGTCTTCCCATCATTCCCATTTCTACGACATGCAGCCCTTCGAGGACATTTCCATTTTCCCTGTAGTAACCAACTGTGAAAAACTTACAGGAAGGAAAAAGGAAAATGTGGACCTCTAGAGAAGATAAATGGTTTAATGTTCAACCTAGGGGGGATTCATGTATTTATATACATATTTGTGTGTGTGCCATGAGTGCTTGTTTTGTATATTACTGCATGCTTTGGAAGCCTTGTCCTACTTGGGACCCATTAGTGGTGTCCTTTTGGAACAGATATTCACAAACTCTGTTAACAATTAGGGAGGTGAATCCCTGCTGGTACAGGCTGACAGCCGCAGATTCCCCTTGGGCTTATATTACTTTGGATTGATTCTAAAGAAGCAAAGGAAACATGCAGAACATACTTGATTGATTTGAAAGTTAAAAACCTGTCTATGCCTATTTTCCTCCCCATTTTTACTCTAGCCCTTCTTAGGCATCCCATAGCGAATAGTAAAACATAAGTCAATACAGTACTATAAGGCGCTGCCACAACTCTCGCCCTGCTTTGGACTTTGTTTCTTGTGGATCTGCATTTTATTACGATTCATTAAGTAGTATGGAAAAGACTCACTGGTAGCCATGCATGACAGTCCCCCATCCTCAGAGCCTGCCAACAAGTGAAAGTTTGAGAGAGAGTAAGAAATAAAAGAGGGGTGAGATTTATAGTTAGTGAGTTCAAGTTGCTTTTCCCCTCCTTGGAATGTTGCCCGTCTTATTAGGTGTTCTTTAGTGAAACAAAATGCGGTGGCAGCTTGGAGAAATTATGGATACTTTCCAGCAGTCCCCCTTCCCTACCCCTCCACCCCCCCCCAAAAAAGGCTAAGGAGTCTGTAAGCCTTCCCCCTTGGTTGCAGTTAGGAAGCCAGTTGACAGTATAATAGGCTTTTGGAAGTGGGTGCAATGGTTTGTGTGTTCTGTTTGATGTTGCAAATACCAAGCCCTCAGGGAGCTCTGCAAAGAGGATGTTCTGTTCTTAAAGAAAGGAAAAGATTAACCTGAATCGTGAACTGAAAAACTCCTGAATTCTAAAGGACTTAGGTGCAAGCAAGGAATGATCTCATTTACTTTTGTGGAGATAACATTTGGCAAGCTGCCTGCCACTGCTACAGACAAGCAGAGGGCTGGGCAAATATTTTTTAATGATTTTTGATTAATGAAAGGCAGTCACCAATAAACTCGAGAGGATTAGGTCACAGATTAAGGGTGTGTGTGGGTGGGTGTTTATGTGGTTAAGGCTTTCTTTGTAGACATGTATACTCATACATAACATTTGTACTCATACACAGATAAAAGTCTTATAAACCTTGTATACTTCTTGGAGCCTACCTAATAATGCTTTTCTTTATATTCAGAGACGATGTTCCATAGTGCTCATTATGAGAGGATTTGACACGTCTTATTTTGGAGATATTTTTAGGAGTGGTAATGAGTGGGCATTGAGCTATACATTCATTTAACAGACATTTATTGAGTACCTACTGTATGCCAGATACTATGCTAGGCACTGGGGATACAATGGTGAGAAAAAAGACATGCAGTCTCTGCTCTACTGTGGTTTATCAACTGTTGGAGGAACAGACTAAAATAAATAATCATGTAACTGTATACTCACAAATTTTATACTGGCTTGGAATTCAATAAAAATTTATTAAGCGTCTTCGAATGCTCTAAACTCTGTGATAGGCTCTTAAAAGAAAAAAGCACCTCACCTAATTCCTGTTGAAGTCAATGGTTTGCAGTTTACAAGGAATAAACTGGCTGTGTTTGGTTATGGAATTGAGTAAAGCCACTTGATCCACACTAGCTCTAGATAGGAATTTAGCACACAGGTCTAAGAGCAGCAAGATAGCATTCTCGCAGGATGTGTAGTTATAGACATACATAAACCTGATGTATTTACTGAAGATATTCTTATATTCACCTCTTCACTTGTATCTCCACAACTTTGGGTTTAAGACCTGGTCTGCTTCTTTCTGGCTACGTGAACTGGGACAAATAGTCAGCCTCTCTGAATAAAGTTTTACATCTGCAAACTGGAGATAGTTCTACTGCTTCATAGGATTATGAAGTTTGAATGAAGTCATGTATGTGGAAGTACTTTGTAAAGGACAAGACTTGGGTGAGATTGTATTATTTTCACTGTCATTCAGATTTTCTAGAGGGAATAACATTTATTGAGACCAACTATGTTCCATTTTCTTAAATCGGAAAAAAAAAAATCAGAAGAAAGATAGTGCTGAGTTCATGTAGAACTTGGAAGTCATCGGATCTTTCCTCTATCGGGTAGAAGAATTTGAATATAACATTGAAATTAGGGTAGAAATGAAGTTTCCCTACAGGTGGAATAACCAGCATCAGCATGTATGTACTATCCTTAGAATGTGGTCTTGTGACAGCAGTGACACTAAGCTTTGCTGTCTTGAATTTGTTCCCCCTAGAAACGGGTGAAATTGAAAAGAATCATTATGAATGCATTCTCAGTGATTGGGTTCTGACACCTTGGCCAAGAGGTTCATACTCTGCAGCATTGAATAAAGTGGTATAATTAAAATAAGAATGAGAAATACGAAGCCACACAAGAATAGTCATTATTTAAACAGCGAACCTTCATGTGAGATTACACTGGGTGATACTAATCTGCAAAGTTGTGTTTTCTGCGGGGAAAATCAATATGAATATAAGAAGTCAGCGTGCTTCCTGCAGTGCATTTTGTGTCTGCGTGAACTGTGATGTGATCTCTTGGCCTTTTGGATCATTTTGTTTAAAGGCCTTCATAGATCATTCTATCCTTGGTGGTGGGTGACTTTTTCCTAAGATTCTCCCTAGGTAGACTAAACTGAAAAAGCACATGCCTTTTGATCTTTACTTTGCATGTTTTTATGTGTATGCATGCATACGTGTACTATATGAAGGTCATCACAAAGCAGACTGGGCACTTAGCACTTTCACTAACTCCACATGGTCAGAGACTGAATTGGAGAGGATATTTCATTCTCCTTACTTTGTCATTGACATCTAATACTGAGTATATCTGTGCAGTTAATAAGTGGTGTGTCTTACAATCAATTTGAATATTTAACTCACCTCTGTATTCTACACATTGCCAGCCCTATTCCTGGCTGATAACAGGCACTCCATAATTAGTGAATGAGATTTGCCTTTGCTCCTTTTCCTTCCTGCCACCCTGTCTTCAAGTTAGTTCAGGTCTGAATGGCTTGCTGGTAACCGAGAGCTAAATTTAATGTTAATCCAGGGTCAAACTCTGATCCACACATTTGAGGCTTAGCTGCTGTCATCATGCATGTACAGATAGTCATCAGGCTGCTCCCTTCTGGGAGAAAATGTAGCAGTCTAGAGAGGACCACACTCCAGTGGGTGGAACTACTGGTGAGTCTGTACTAGAGCAGATCAGGTTGCAGCTACCTTAAAGTATTTGCTAATGGAAACTCTGCCTAAGGCAGCATCTTAAATAATATGTACAATGGGCATGGTGTCTCCAAAACAGGTTGCAACATTTATTAGCAGGGCGTGAGCTAAGGTAAACTCCCATTTAAAAAAAAAAAAAATTCTTTGTAATGGGTAGCAGGGGCCCAGTATAATTTAAGGTATTCTTTGGAGTTTATCAATATGGCCTCATAAAAAGCCTGAATATAAGGGAACTGTGACTTTAAGTCATTAGAAGCCCAGTGGTTTGATAAAATAACAGGAAACAGACAATTTATTATGAGCAGTCTCAGTAGCTCTAGATTATCTATAAAACTTTTATGGCCTTCCCCAAGTGGCAAGAAGCCATAAAACTTGCCTGAAAGAGGGACTTGTTAATTTACTTGTTAAAGCAAATTAAAAATTTATAAGTGCTTTTAGGTAAATGAGATCTTCTCTCATTGCTGCCCTTGCGGGGCCCTGGAGTCCTAGGAGGGGAGAGTGGCTATGCTCAGACACCACTGTAGAACAATAAAAGCTATTAAATTGTTCCAGTTTATTACAACAGAGCTGTGCAGCTGTTGCCGTGGCTAGCTGTGGGGTACCAGTGGTTGACAGCCTGGAATTTCACTAGGTTTTCTGTCTCACTCAAGAAAGAAAAAAAGGAAAGGGATGATTTTTTACCTTTGCAATTCTTTAGTAGTTGGTGTTATAGACCATGTCTTTTATTTTTTCTTGGCCTCATGAACCCAGAGGTTTTAAGCTACTTTTTCCTGTTCCCAGCAGTGTTTCTTTTAATTCCACAGATTGTTGATACTTATAAATTCCTACCCATCATCATACCTTTTAGCCATTTAGTCCATGGACAAAGCCCCACGCCCTAGGGTTTTTCTGTAACCTCATCAACATTTCTTTTAAAAACTCTCTCTTTCTTTTCCCTTATCTAGCTTGGAGATTAGGAGAAGGCGGTAAGAAAGGGAATCTGGTACATGTTCTTGTGGATTCAATTCCAAAGGCTGTGTGGAATCAATATTTTTTTTAGAATTGAAAGCTTAAAGGTAAAGGTAAACTTTCCCTCCTTTGGTTGAAAAATCAACTTAGGTTAAAATTCTTGGATCTAAACATCTTCCTTGATTTTTTTCTGTTTCTCACTCATTGAATTTCTTCCAGAGGTAACTGGAGTAACAGGTTTTTGAGTATTGACTTTGGCTGGTGGGGGTCCTTTTTCAGCTTAAGGTCCTGTAGCTCAGGGGTTCTTGTTCTTGCCTCTCTTGGACTTGCTTCACAACAAGCAGTCTTCTCTCTGCTCTAGTGATAGCAAGGATTTCAGGAAGTAGAAAATAGCTTATTCTTTCACACAGATCAGAAGGTTTCATTTAGGAAGACCTTTTGCATTTGTATGGCAAAAAAAGTATGTTGTGTCTCAATTATAGACCCTATTTAATATTAAATAAAAAGGATGGATATCACAAGTCTACTTAAATTTTGAAGATCTCTTTAGAAAAGTCAGGTTCTGAAAACATTTTCTTCTGGTAATATTTCCAATCACTGCAGTGGAAAAAGTACGTTTTATTAACTTTTAGAACAGAAATGATAAAAAGGCATAATTGGTACAAGTGTTTATTCTTCTGCAGTATCCACCCTTCAGTTACTTACATCTATATTCATATCTCTGATCTGGATTCCATCTGAAACTATCTTTGAAAAGCATATTGAAAGTAAATGTCACAGAAAGTTGGGGGTTAGAGGAAAAGCAATAAAAAATGGCCAATAAATAAATATGCTTAAATAGTATTCCAGGGTTTTAGAAAGCATAAGTTTCAAAGAAGAAGATTCCTTAAGGTTAAAATTTGTTTCAGTAGTGACTCTTCTCCTGGTCATTGTCCTGCTTATTTTAGAAATACCACTGTGTGTGCTTATTGTGTCTCTCATTGAACTTCATGAACCTCTTACTCTCTTGAATCTTAGTGTCTTTTGCATTTGCAGTCTTTCATCTTCAGAAATGCTTGGTTATAGCCATCTTTACACAAATTATCTTTGTGCTTTAAGGTATTTTTTGGATTTGGTCTGACATCCTTATGGATGGAACTTTAAGAGTGGAGCTTAAATAGATCTCTTCTTACTGTATTACCCCATAGACGTGACCACAGGAAGCAGAGAGCTTTAATGGCTGTTCCATTCTTTTGTTCAAGACGACCAAACTGAATTGCAAGTATAGGAAAAGTTGATAAATTTTAAAAATTTGAATTAAAAAAAGCAAACGAATTTGGGCCAAAGGTCAGTTGCTGAGGAACCACTGTAGTTTCTGAGGAGATCCAGAAAGGACTTTGTTACAATAGCGCAGTAATGAGGTACCCAAAGATAGCTATAATGAGGTACTGATACACTTTTCGCAGTAAAATAGCAGTGCTTCAAAAATATTTGTTTCTAACAGAGTTCACATTAGAAATTTAGTGTATATGCTTACTCGTTAGTAATATTGATATGTTGTATAATGATTGTTTAATTGCTAATTTTCCTATGCTAATTGATGTTTTCCTATAAAACTAAATTCTTTAGCTCTTTACATGTATTGAATGCCATCTGGCTTATGAATTTTCATGAGAACTGCCAAAAAAAAAAAAGGTACAGACCCCTCCCCGCATCTTTCTTCTAAAAAGGTAGTAAGTAAATATGTATCCATAATGACTTTTTAATGTGTCATTAGGGATTTCTTCCCCCCGCCCCCGTGGAAATAAAACATCATTTCACTAAAAATATTTTCTCTCTCTACCAACTTGAATTTCCTTCCCATGTCATCACTAGTCATTGCTATGACAATATACCCTCTTATTCTTTTAAAAAATATTCTCTGTATTATTGCTCTGGCTAAGTGTTTGGCAAATAGTACATTTAAAATATGTTTATCTTGATTGCTAGGCAAAACCCCACAATTATTTTGTATTTTTAAAAGTAGCTTTATGTATTTATTTATCCATAACATTTTGTTTTAAAGCCATCATTAAGCTTTCATGGTACAGGAGCAAAGAAGTATGAAGTAGGTGCTGCATACAATCTTTTTACTTTTCAGTATTTAGTGTTTTTGGTGATTTCCTTTTACAACGAGCTATGAGCTCTCTGGCATCTCTATGTAGGTAGTTTTAGAATGTAATTTCTTTGCTTAGACAACATGTGTATATGTGTATGTATATGTACAGGTACCTTGTCTTAGTCCATTTTGGCTGCTATAACAAAACATCGTAGACTTGGGTGGCTTATAAACAACATAAATTTATTTTTCACAGTCCTGGAGGCTGGGAAGTCCAAGATCAAGGAACAGGCAGATTCTGTGTTTGCTAAGGGCCTACTTCGTGGTTCAGAGATAGCCCTCTTTTCCCCTTTTCTCACACGGTAGAAGGAGTGAGGGAACTCTCTGGGATCTCTTTCATAAGGGCACTGATCCCACTCCTAAGAGCTCCACCTCATAGCCTATCACCTCCCAAAGGCCCCACCTTCTAATAACATCACATTGGGGATTAGGTTTCAACATATGAATTTGAAAGGGACACAAACATTCAGTCTATAGCATACATGTACATGTATATTTATTATAGGCAGGAGCACTAGAATTTAGCAGAGCTTTCTGGATAAGTAGTATAGGCTACATGCTTCTCTACTTTTTTCCCCTCTGATAATCTTAAACTAAATTCAGAGCTAGGAGTAACAGTTAAGCTATAAACCAGACAAGAATTGCTTGATACCTATAGATTTTGAATAAGAAGTAAAAGTAGCTCATCGATTAGAATTTATTTTTTTAACCTTACCATTAAATTAATCTAAATTTCTTACTTCAGATGGCTAAAGTAAATGAAATTGTATTCTCAGTTGCTTGGCTGGGTCTGATGTGACCAGAACAATCCTACCCCGTATTAAAACGTATTTTGATTATTAGTCATTCTGTGAGGAAATTTGAAATAGTTGTATAGAATTTAGTTCCTAGATTAATACATTTAATATATTAAGATTCAGCTACATTAGATTATGTATTAGTTGTTCAGAATTGAGAGACACAGTTATAAAAATAACCGAGATAGGGACTTCCCTGGTGGTCCAGTGGTTAAGATTCCGTGCTTCCACTGCAGGGGCCACAGGTTTGATGCCTGGTAGGAAAACTAGGATCCCACATGCCGTGCGGTGCGGCCAGAAAAATAAGTTAATTAATCAATCAATTAATGAATTAATTTTAAAAACCCAAGATATGTGATGGTATTTACTTAATTTTTTCCATTACAGAGATATCAGAATAATTATTTATAGCGAATTTGCTAATTGCTCACCCTGAAATATTTGGTCACTAAATTACAAAATGTTATTTGCCCAGAAGAACGGTCACATTGTGGTTGGTTATAACATGTCTGCATTGCCCATGAATGATAATGACACTCTGGAGGACAGCATAATATTGTGGAATCACACACACCCTAGGATGAAAGGCCTGGCTGTGAACCCTAGGTCTGCCTCTTCATATCTGTTTAACCTTGGGTTAACACATGCCTCCACTTATTTTGCCTTAAAATGGTAATAATTATGTTTGCCTCACAGTTGTTGTGAGAAGAACCTATAGCTTAGTGCAGCAAATTGTAGACACTGCCTTAAAGACAATAAACGCAGTATTCAGCCAGGGACCAGGGGTCATGTTATGTAGCTCTGCTCACCACCACCTCTGTAGGTGCCTTTGCTTGGGTCATTCATCTCTGAACTTTAATTTCTTTGTCTGTAATAGGGACACATTACAGTTTACTTTGCTTACCACAGAAGATTTATGTGAGAATTAAATTTGGTAAATTGTGTACAATTTGGGGGAAGTTATATTATAGCAAACAAATATGTACAGTATTATTATCATCATAAAAATGAAAGCAGCTTAATGGTAACTGGTAACTATCTTAACCTGCCAGATATGAGAATGTGATATGTCTAGTTGTCTTTCAGTGTTCTTGTGATTGTTGCCTTTACATGTTGTTACAGTGGTAGAAGCTGCAGTCTGGGATTTTTTTGGCAGTCTGAGTCAAAAGTCAGCTGCATTATTAAACAAATACACTGTTTTCAGAAACCGTTCAATGTGAGTTTCTGTTGTATATTAAGGGGCTAATGCGGCATGGGTTTGGGGGAGAAAACACCTAATTAGAAAACTGGATCTGTTCTTAAATTGCGAATGTGTGTACATCAAAGCCATCATAAGAATAAATTTAAGTCTGATAGTGTACGTGGTTTCAGTACACATTGGCAAAATACCCCGCTGATTGCTGATTGAAAACAGTTGTTAATTCTCTACTTCACTAAATTCAGAGTGGAAAAACTTTCCTTAATAAAGAACAGATTGAGGAGATCCAAGACCTTACTGTGTGGGAATTAATGGCAGATGCATATACTGGTAGTTAAAATGTTTCATTAGATGTTAATGTCTTGCTGTGTTTTTAATTGTTCAGGAATTAGCCTCCAGAATATTAAAACCATCTGTTTGTTATCATGATGAAACAGAATGCTTAAATAGTTATTAATTTGTGTTTCTTGTATTTTTTTTTTGAGGGATAATCTGTAAAACTTTGATCTGTTCAGAGTTTAGGGAATTTGGAATGTGGAAGTGAAAAAGAATTTTAAAACACACCACTGTCCCAAATAGCTGTAGTTTTTTTTCCTACCTGCTGTGCATACATTATGTCTATTCCTTTTCACTTTATTTTTTTAATTTTTTGTGGTATGCGGGCCTCTCGCTGCTGTGGCCTCTCCCGTTGCGGAGCACAGGCTCCGGACGCGCAGGCTCAGCGGCCATGGCTCACGGGCCCAGCCGCTCCGCGGCATGTGGGATCTTCCCGGACCGGGGCACGAACCCGCGCCCCCCCGCATCGGCAGGCGGACGCGCAACCACTGCGCCACCAGGGAAGTCCATTATTTTTTAAAAGTAGGATAAGTTGTTTCTTTTTTTTCCATGATGTGTTGAGGATGATCATAGAGCTGGTTTCCCTTAGAACTTGCTGCTTACTTTATATTCAATATCAAGGGAGATTTTATACATTTGGAGGGATGAAGGGAAGCTGAACTTTCTAAGGACATGTTCTTTCTATGCTCCACTAGCTCTGCATAACGTCTGAGGGCTAGTCCTTGTGGAGTCAGGCTGGTGTTGGTTCTAGTCCTGCCTCTGCTGTTTTCTTCTTTTTGTGACTTGGTTAGGATTACTTAGTCTTTTCCTGGTTTGGTTTCTCCATCTGTAAATTGGGAAATAAAATGTAATTTACAGACCTTTTTTTGATTCTTAGAAATAATTTGAAGATTGAATATTCTGTTATAGTAGGCACATTAATTGCTTCATTTCTTAGTTACATGGAGCCAATGAGATATTCTAGGTACCAGTGAGAATATATGTTAGCAATATAGCTTCAAGAGCCAAGAACAGGGCTTCCCTGGTGGCGCAGTGGTTGCGCGTCCGCCTGCCGATGCAGGGGAACCGGGTTCGCGCCCCGGTCTGGGAGGATCCCACGTGCCGCGGAGCGGCTGGGCCCGTGAGCCATGGCCGCTGAGCCTGCGCGTCCGGAGCCTGTGCTCCGCAACGGGAGAGGCCCCAGCAGAGGGAGGCCCGCGTACCACACACACACACACACACACACAAAAAAAGAGCCAAGAACAGACCCTTCATTTACTAGCCTTTCCCCCATGTTGATAGCCAAACATTGGTGTGTTGAAGTTCTTACCCTCAAAATGCTCTAGTGTCATCTTATCTCTAGTTATCTGCCAGATGGGTGGATCTCCAAGGGAGAGAACACACCTCCCTTTGCATGGGATTCCAGTTTATGTTTCCAAGGGGTCTAGTATTTGTCTTCTCATGTCTGAGTTCAGTTACGAAAAATGGTCAAGTTCTTTCTTCATTAATTTATGCAAATCAGGTAAAATCATGCCAAGAGCTGGAAACTATGTATTTGAATATTTCTGCATCTTAGAGAAATGCCATGTGTTTTGACCAAGAATTTCTGATAGTTGGGAAATTTATGAATTTCTATGTAAACTTTCTTTACCTTACCTGCCACTCATTCAAAATTGAATTATCCCATTCCCTATGTCTATTTTGTCCAGGTTAAAAATGGGGGAGGCTTCATAACTTGAAATCTTCTGGAGCCGAGTGAAAATCACTATATCGTAGTGAAGTTTGTTATAAACCTTGAGTCTCCAATTCAGGTTCCTCAGAGGCCAGGCAAAGGATGCAAATGAGTGATGCAGGACAGTGTAGTATATGGTGACCTCATTGGCACAGGGCTAAAATCACCCTGTATAACTTCAGAGTTAATTCACCTAGCGCTCCTGTTTCCAGTGGAGCGCACTGGTACTGCAGGTCATACAGATGATTACTTTTTATTATGACAAAGCTTATACCACTTTTAGGTACCTAGAAAGTACCTTCTCATTTAAAAATTTACTCAGGAGAATATATTTACTTCTATAACCAATTGGGTTTCTTTTACAAATATGGTGGTAGTTATTATTATTATTCTTATATCAGTGTTTGGTAGTACAGAGGTTTAAACATTTCTGTCTTTGTATGGGATGTTAGAAGGTTTTTGCTGGATTGACTTTAAAAGAATAAGAAAATGATTTTTTTATTTTCAAAGCATTTGTTAGAAGGTAAAATAAATAGGATTTTTAAATGCTTCATATTACCAAATTATTTACAAGTGGCAATCTCATCAATAAGCATATATAATACTAAGAGAGCTATTAACTTCTCTTGGTAGTGGCTTTTGACCTTTTGCTGAACAAGTCCTTTTAAAATTTTCAAATGCCAGGATGAAGATTTATTAAACTAACTGCAATTATATGCTACTTTTCACTTTATAATACTATACCTGACTATCTGAAATATCTTAAATTACATATGATCACTGTTTCAAGAACAAAATCAGCAATAGTACTTTTTGAAGAATAAGGAATCTAAAGGCTTATATGATTACAGAGGCCATAAGTTAACTAGTACACATGCCACTTTTCATATTACCACTCAGCTTTTGAGGCTCTCCTTATTGGCAAATCCTAGACTAGATTTTTATGACCCAGTCACACTCTTTGTTAACAGCTCCAAAGGCCATTTCGTGGGAGATTTTAAAGACTGACTTACATGTTGCAGGCCTTAAAAGATTATGCATATTGATTGATTAAATAAATATTTATAGAACATCTAATAAATTCTAGGCACTGTTTTAGATTCTGCAGATGTAATAGTGAACAAAACAGGTAAGAATCCTGGTACTCATGTACCTTTTTTCTTTTTGGCTGTGTTGGGTCTTCATTGCTGCGCGCAGACTTTGTCTAGTTGCGGCGAGTGGGGGCTACTGTTCATTGCGGTGCGCTGGCTTCTCATTGTCATGGCTTCTCTTTGTTGTGCAGTACGGGCTTTAGGCATGCGGGCTTCAGTAGTTGTGGCACACGGGCTTAGTTGCTCTGCGGTATGTGGGATCTTCCCAGACCAGGGCTCGAACCCGTGTCCCCTTCGTTGGCAGGCAGATTCTTAACCACTGCACCACCAGGGAAGTCCCTCATGTACCTTATAAACTACTTGCAGTGTGGTTGGGGTGGGAAATGAGTTTGGAGGAGACAGAAGACAAATAAAATAGGTAAACATTAGCCGGTGTTAAGTAGAGGCAGGGTTACAACCGTAAATAGGATGATCTGGGAAGTCCTCACTGAGAAAGTGATGTTTAAATAAAGATCTGAGGAAGGGCAGTTGTGAGCCATGTGCCTTTGGGGGCTAAACATTTCGAATAGAGAGTACAGCAAGTGCAAAGACCCTGAGGTGGGAGCCGGCCTGGCTTATTTGAGGACCAGTGACGAGGCCAGTAAAACTGTTGGAGAGTGAGCAAGACAGAGAGTAGTAGAAAAAGAGGTCAAGAGAAACAATGGGGGAAACAGACAGAGTGGGGGCTACTTTGTAGGCCATTATAATGACCTTTGTCATTACTCTTACTTTTTTATAGGAGCACTCTCGCTCCTGGGAGAGAAACATGGAAATAGCAAAGGCACAAGCAGGAGATCAGATAGGAAGGTATTGTTTTAATCCAGGTAAGTGAAGATGGTAGCTTTGAGCAATGTGGTAACCGTAGAGGGAAAGATTTTGGCCTAGGCAATTGGACAGGTGAAGTTGCTGTTAACAACAATCGGGAAACGTTGAGAAAATTACTTTAGTCATTATAACTTTGCGATGCCTGTTACACATCTAAGTGAAATTGGAAGGTGCAGCTGGATTGAGGAGACTAGAATTTTGGGAAGACATTGAGGCAAATTAGGCATCATCAGCACATAGGTAGTATTTAAAAACATGACACTGGATGAGATCATCAAGGGTAGTGAGTAATGAGAGAAAAAAAGAAGAGGTCCAAGGACTGAGCCCTGGGGAACCTAATGTTAAGAAGTGTTATGAGTGGCCAGAGAAGTAGGAGGCAAAGCAGGAGTGAAGCAAAGTGCTTTGAGGATGATCAGTTTTGTCAGATGCAACTGTTAGATAGATCAATAAGATGGGGACTGACTGTGACCACTAGGTTTAGCATTGGTAGGTAATTGATGACTGGTACTGCCTTTAAATCCAGCCAGGACAGACTTTTGCCCTCTGCCCTGCACTGGCCCTCCTTAAGCCCTGCCCCTTTCCAGAATAGAAGAGTTCAAAGGGCCACCACCCCACACTCCACTTGGAGCCCACCACTCCCCTTCTACACCATGCTTACTAGGTATCTGGAACTCCCGAATTCATAGCCCAAATACCGTCAATGTGGCTTTCCCAGTTTATGTGCTAGGTCTGTCTGCCTGAGAGAGCACTGCACCAGAGCCATGCATATGCCGAGGCTTGAATTGGGGGCACTGCTAGTGGGAGTTGGGTAAAGTGGGCAGTGTGGATGGAGCCTGGAGGTTGGGCTGGGATATTATCCCATGTGCAGGTGAGGCTTCTTGAGATGTGGGACAGAACTATAGACGGGAAAAGAAGGATACTAAGCCAGGGGCTGGTTCTTCTGCACTTGACATTCTGTCAAGAAACTTCAAGGAATACAGAATTCTAAAGTAAGACCTGACCTTCAGAATCGTTACGAACATTCATGTAAGCAAGGTCAGAGGATAAGACATATTTTATTTAATACTATATTAGCTCTATTTATGACTTTTAACTACTTAGACATACAGTTTTTGGGTCTCTTACCCCTGAGATCTGCAAATGCTTCTGATAGCCTTTTTGTTGAGCTGAACAGGAGCAATTTCATGGCCTATGGGGACAAATGCCTCATTGGAACGGGTTAAACAGAGAATGGGAGGAGAGGAATTAGAGATACTGAATAAAATGTTTTCAAGAATTTTTTGTAAAGGGATCTTGAAAAGGTAGCTGGCTTTCTTTGTTTTGTCTTGATTCATTGTCTTTTCTTCTAAGGTGGGAAAAATAATAACCAGGATGTTTGTACTCTAAAGAAAAGACTTACATTAGTTTTCTGGGGCTACCTTAACAAAATGCCACAGAGTGGGTGGCCTAAACAACAGAAATTAATTTTCTCACATTTCTGGAGACTAGATGTCCAAGATGAAGGTATTGGCAGGTTTTCTTTCTTCTAGGGCCTCTCTTCTTCCCTTGTAGATGGCCGTCTTCTCACTGTGTCCTCACATGGCCTTTTCTCTGTGCATGTGTATATCTGATGTCTCTCCCTATGTCTCAATCTCCTCTTCTTATAAGGACATCAGTCAGATTGGATTAGAGCCCACCCTAATGGCCTCATTTCAAATTAATTACATTTTTAAAGTCCCTATCTCCAAATACAGTCACATTCTGAACTAATGGAAGTTAGGGTTTCAATATATGAATTTTGGGTGGACACAATTTAGTCTAAATAGGAATCTCAAATATTCTAGAACATATATATGTGGGACCCATCCCACCTTTGAAAAATGTTCGTGGCTTCTCAAAAGAGTTGACTGTAGTGTTTCCCAAACAAGTTCATTTCTGTCCTCCTTAAAGTAATGTAGTCTAGTATGAAGTAGTCAGTAATTGGTGATGTTTAATGGTATGCAGGTTGCTAAGTGATATGAACCGAATTATGCCTCCCTGCCCCCCTAACCCAATTCAAATTCATATGTTTAAGCCCTAACCCCCAATGTATTTGGAGTAAGGAAGTAATTAAGGTTAAAAGAGGTCATAAGAGTAGGGTCCTGATAGGATTAATGTTCTTTATAAGCAGAGTCATTAGAAAGATAGCTCTCTTTCTCCCCTCAATATGAGGGCACAGAGAGACGGTGGCTGTCTACAAGCCAGGAAGAGAGCTCTCACCAGAAACTGACTGTGCTGGAACCTTGAACTTAACATTTCTAGCCTCCAGAACTATGAGAAAATTTCTGTTGTTTAAGCCACCAGTCTGTGGTATTTTGTTATGGCAGCCTGAGTCAACCAAGACATTAAGATACACATGGACATCAATGTCAAAAAAACAAACAAACAAAGAAAAACAACAATCAAAAACTGGGCAGAAGATCTAAATAGACATTTCTCCGGAGAAGACATACAGATGGCCAACAGACAGATGAAAAGCTACTCAACATTACTAATTATTAGAGACATGCAAATCAAAACTACCATGCGGTATCTATCACCTCACACCAGTCAGAATGGCCTTCATCAAAAAGTCTACAAATAGGGCTTTCCCTGGTGGCACAGTGGTTAAGAATCTGCCTGCCAGTGCAGGAGACACAGGTTTGAGCCCTGATCCAGGAAGATCCCACATGCCGTGGAGCAGCTAAACCTGTGCGCCACAACTACTGAAGCCTGCATGCCCTAGAGCCCATGCTCTGCAACAGGAGAAGCCACCGCAATGAGAAGCCTGTGCACCACAATGAAGAGTAGCCCCCGCTTGCTGCAACTAGAGAAAGCCTGCACACAGAAATGAAGGCCCAGTGCAGCCAAAATTAAATAAATAAATAAATAAATAAATTTATTAAAAAGACAAGTCTACAAATAGTAAATTCTGGATAGGGTGTGGAGAAAAGGGAACTCTTCCTACAGTGTTGGTGGGAATGTAAATTGGTACAGCCACTATGGAGAACAGTATGGAGGCTTCTTAAAAACAAAAAACAGAACTACCATATGATGCAGCAATCCCACTCCTGGACATATATCTGGAAAAGATGAAAACTCTAATTCAAAAAGGTAACACGCACCCTAGTGTTCATAGCGGCACTATTTACAACAGCCAAGACATGGAAGCAACCTTAGTGTCCGTTGACAGATGAATGGATAAAGAAGACGGGTTATACATACACAATGGAATATTACTCAGCCATAAAAAAGAATGAAATAATACTATTTGCAGCAACATGGATGGACCTAGAGATTATCATACTAAGTGAAGTAAGTCAGTCAGACAAAGACGAATATCATATGATATCACTTATATGTGGAATCTTAAAAAAAAGATACAAATGAACTTATTTACAAAACAAAAATAGACTCACAGACATAGAAAATAATCTTGTGGTTACCAAAGGGGAAGGGGACAGGGAGAGGGATAAATTAGAAGTTTTGGATTCACAGGAAAAAAAAATTTTTAAGTTCTATATACTTTAAAAGAAATATACAAACAATAATTCCTTAATATCACCAATACCTAGTCAATGTACATATTTCTGAGTTTATCTCATCACTTTTTAAATTACTTTGGTCAAATTAGGTTTAAAATGAGATCTATACATGGCAATTGGTTGAGATGTCTTATATGTCTTGTTATCTCATTCCTACTCTTATTCTATATTTCCTTTGCAGTTTATTCATTGAGGTTATCAGGTGATTTCTGGATTTTGCTGATTGTATCCCCTGGTGTGTGGTTTAACATGTGCTCTTATCCCTTATATTTCCTGTACGCTTGTAGTATAATCTGTGGTGACCCAGATTCAGGTTATATTTTGGGAGTTGGTGGTGGTGGTGTGTTCTCTATTAGGTGGGATGTATTATCTTGTTTTCTCTCCTTTTATGATAGTAGCCATTGATGCTTGGTTCTTTGCTTAATTTTATCCTTTTCAGGAGGTCCTCCAAAGGTAATCAATAAGGTTATTTGTTGGTTGGTTTTCTTTTAATATAATTGTATGCTTCCGTATTTAAACATGTTGATGTGTCTCAGTTCATTGTGTTATTATGCTGTTAATACTCAAATTGTCCCATCTTTGGTTAGTGGGAGCCCCTTAAATTTGGCTCTCCAGTCCCTTTGACAACGTCTTTCTAGGATGACAAGATATGACAGACTCATCTTACATATTTGCCTCCTCAGACTTCAGTTGGTTATTTTCATAGTAGAATGGGAAAAACAAAAGTCAGAAAACATTTTATGCTTGAGGGTAATGGTTATTTTAAAGGATGCAAGGCTGTTTAAAACACTGTTTGAAAACATCTTTTGTTATAGAAAAATATAAAAAGTAAGCTTTGTGTATTTGTTTATCCTTGCTAACCAAATGATACTGTCTCAGAATCTCTTTTTAATAATCAAAATCTCATTATCAGAAGGCTAGAAACTATACCAAAGCAGTCAAACATCCCTTCATCAAATTATTTTTGCATTGCATACATTTATTATGTGTGGATTTCTGCACCTATATGAAAACAGATTTATCTTTCAGTCCACAGTCACACGGAATGGCAAACAAACACGCTTTTCTCTTTAATCTCATTCTTGTGTATTCTTTTTCCCCCTTGTAGTTTAGACTTCTTTTTTGGTAGGAAATGAAAAGTCAGGTATGTTATCATGCCTTTTGTCAACATAATTCAACCTGGAAATAGTACCCGAGTTGTAGATCGAGATTTTAGTTATATATAAGCACTGCTTTTTACACTTTGATTCCCTTCCCTTCATGTTATTCAGTTATGAAGAGATAGTATCATAATAACCTCTTGGCCGAATCATAGAGTAGAGCTATGATTCTCTGGATAAGCTGTAGAACATTATTAAGTTTTACTGTCTGGGTTGAGTTTGTCTATTGGAAGGATATCAAAGTTGGTCAGGTTGCCCTTAATTGCTTTTTGTTTGTGTTTGAGACTATGTAGTTAGATTGAGCTTAGCTTATTTTCTGCTCTTTATTTGATTAACTTTTCAGTGTTTTCTATTGCTGTGAAGTCCACTGAACCCCTTTAAATTTGAATAATACATGTGATTGGTGAGTGCAGGTGCTTCAATAGTTTCTATATTTCAGGCTAATAACACAATCTTCAAGGTATTATCATGGAATACCTTAAATATTTTGGGGGCAACATCAGTGACACAGACAAATGACACTCCAAAATCCAGGCATATCCAAGAACCCTATCTTATTTTGCATTAATACAACTTTCCTAATTTCATGGGAGTGATTTTATGGTACATGGATTAAGAAGCAATTTCTCCTTTTCTTGTCTTTGTAAACCTATTGTGCAGGCAGGATTCCAAGATGGCACTCAAGATACTTGACCCCTGTTTACTCCCATGATTAGATTTTTATATGGACAGTTGACTTTAAGAAAGGGAGTTGTGTTCTGTTGCTTCATTAGCCTGATTTAATCAGGTAAGTGTTCAACTAGGGACCTCTTTCTGGAGTAAAAGATTAAACTGATGGGACCTCTTACTTTTTAAAATAAACTGCTTTATTAAAATATTCGTTACATATAATAAAATTTATTCATTATCAGTCTACAGTTTAATGTTTTTTAATATATTTATAGAGTTGTACAACCATCACTATACTCCAATTTTATAACTTTGCCGTCACCTCAAAAATTTCCCTTGTGCCCACTTGCAAATTGGCGGATTCTTACATTCTTGTGCAAAATTCTGTTAGAATTTGGTGGATTATTTTTTTTCAATGTGTCTCCTGCCATTGTTGGGTGCAGTGTTTTGTATACGTCAATTAGATGCTTTTTTAAAAAAAAAAAATTAATCAATTTATGTTTGGCTGCGTTGGGTCTTCATTGCTGCGCCGGCTTTCTCTAGTTGCGATGAGTGGGGGCTACTCTTCGTTGTGGTGCGCGGGCTTCTCATTGCGGTGGCTTGTCTTGTTGCGGAGCATGGGCTCTAGGCGCGTGGGCTTCAGTAGTTGTGGCACATGGGCTCAGTAGTTGTGGCTTGCGGGCTCTAGAGCGCAGCCTCAGTAGTTGTGGCACACAGGCTTAGTTGCTACGTGGCATGTGGGATCTTCCTGGACCAGGGCTCGAACCCGTGTCCCCTGCATTGGCAGGCGGATTCTTAACCACTGCGCCACCAGGGAAGTCCCTGGTGGACTATTTTTAAATGTATTGTTAAATTGAATTTGTTGCATTTCATCAGAATTTTGCTGCTTTTTAAATTAAGAAGATCATCCTATAATTCTCTTTTTGTTTTGTTATTTTCAGATTTGGGCACAGATTAGCTTTACATATTTTTTTTTCATGCTCTAGATCAAATTTTGTTAAAATTTTTTAAAAATTAAAGTTAGTATAATTTTCATCAGTACCACCATAGAATAATGTTTATTATTATAATTTAGAATGTGTTCATTATCACATTTTTGTAATGATAATCATATTATTTTCACATTATATATTGTATTATCACATTATTATTATGTAATTATATCACATATCTATTTTTTGGTTTTGTTTTTTATCTCTTTTTATTCTAGATATATAAGGAGTGTGTCTCTTTTATATTTGTGGGTTTTCTCCCAATTTTACTCTAATCTGTTAATTGTACAATATTTTAATTTCCAATTCATTATGTAGTTTTCATTTTTAGAATCTCCTCCCTCTAATCTTCCCTATAGTTGCTTTTTTTGTTGTACTACTTTTTGTTCTCTATAATTAGGCTATTTATTTCTGTTACTTCCAATTTAATAGAAAATACATGAGTTAACCTCTAGCACAGAATTTACAGATCTTGTAAAATGTTTTACTACTAACATGTTTATAATTTTCATTTTCTTAATTTTTAGATGGTATGTTTGTCATTTTCTCTCTGACTCTAATTGTGCAGAGAATTTAAAAAAATATCTTAAAAGTTTTTTTTTTTAAGTCTCTAGGTGATATGGATATTCAGCTTAAAATGTCATTAATTTTTACCATCAAGAAGGCTGTTCATGTGGTTTCTAAATTTTGAAAGTTTGATATCCTTGTAGCCTACTACACCTTCAGTCTGTAATAATGTCCCATGGATGCTCTAGAAGATGTGGTTTATATAAGTTACCAAATTTACTATGTATTGCCTGAGTCAAACTGAGTTCTTTAACCGCAGGTCCCTTTCTATTGTTTTGTTTTCTTACTGTCTGTTAGGTAGCATGCTGAAGTTTCCCAACTCCTGTTGATTTCCTTTATTACTTAAGATATTTTTTAGTTAATATATTGGGATATCACGGTTTATATCTTAATACTTTAGTATAAAGAACAGAAGTGTAAAAGGTAAAGATTATACCTTTTATCACTATAAAATGATTATCTTTGACATATGACTTTAGCCATTTATTTATAATATTTTGTCTTTTTTCTCTTTTAAAATTTAGGAGTGCTTTATAACTAAAAAATACATTTTTGTTTGTTTTACCCAATACAAACTAGATATCCTTGCCTTTTTTGAAAAAATGGGAGCTTAATCCATGTATATTATTGTTATTATAACCAATATACTTAGCCATATGCCTGCTCTCTTGCTAGTTCCCTTATTTTTTCTCCATTTCTCTATTGATTATGTTTTAATTCTTTTACATTCAATAGTAACTTAGAAAACAGATGTTTTTTTTCTTTCCTTTTTTTTTTTTTTGCGGTACGCGGGCCTCTCACTGTTTTGGCCTCTCCCGTTGCGGAGCACAGGCTCCGGACACGCAGG